>NC_064640.1:1074528787-1074833869 GCF_023864345.2 Schistocerca serialis cubense | reverse complement strand
AAACACAGAAATTGCTTCGGAATTAAATACAAAAGGCACAATGCCGACTTATGTACAAGAAAACTGACTCTTCTTACTGACTATGTTTTGAACACCTCCTGTGAGACCAGTATTAAATTTCGATGCTTCACCTGAGGTTTACTGTATCCCTTGGACCTTCCCATTAACGACGAAACACAGGAATTGCATCGGAATTAAATACAAAGGTCTCAATGCCGACTTAAGTACAAGAACACAGACTCTTCTTACTGACTATGTTTTGAACATCTCCTGTGAGACCAGTATTAAATTCCGATGCCTCACTATATGTTTACTGTATGCCTTGGACCTTCCTAATGACGATGAAACCCAGAAATTGCATCAGAATTAAATACAAAAGGCACAATGCCGACTTAAGTACAAGAAGAGTGGTTCTTCCTACGGTCTATGTTTTCAACCATTGCTGTGGCACTAGTTATGGATTCCGATGCTTCACTTCAGGTTTACTGTATCCCTTGGACCTTCCCATTGACGACGAAACACAGGAATTGCATCGGAATTAAATACAAAAGTCACAATGCCGACTTAAGTACAAGAATACTGACTCTTCTTACTGACTAAGTTTTGAACATTTCCTGTGAGACCAGTATTATATTCCGATGCTTCACTATATGTTAGCTGTATCGTTTGGACATTCTTATTGACGATGAAACGCAGAAATTGCATCGGAATTAAATACAAAAGGCACAATGCCGACTTAAGTACAAGAAGAGTGGCTCTTCTTACGGTCTATGTTTTCAACCTTTCCTGTGACACTAGTTATGGATTCCGATGCTTCACTACAGGTTTACTGTATCCCTTGGACCTTCTTATTGACGACGAAACACAGAAATTGCACCGGAATTAAATACAAAAGGCACAATGCCGACTTAAGTACAAGAAGACTGACTCTTCTCACTGACTATGTTTTGAACATCTCCTGTGAGATCAGTATTAAATGCCGATACTTCACTATAAGTTTACTGTATCGCTTCGTCCTTCTTATTGACGATGAAACACAGAAATTGCATCGGAATTAAATACAAAAGGCACAATGCCGACTTAAGTACAAGAAGATTGGCTCTTCTTACTGTCTATGATTTGAACCATTCCTGTGACAGTAGTTATAGATTCCGATGCTTCACTTCAGGTTTCCTGTATCCCTTGGACCTTCTTATTGACGACAAAAAACAGATATTGCATCAGAATTAAATACAAAATGCACAATGCCGACTTAAGTACAAGAAGACTGGCTCTTCTTACTGTCTATGTTTTGAACCATTCCTGTGGCACTAGTTATAGATTCTGATGTTTCACTTCAGGTTTACTGTATCCCTTGGAACTTCTTGTTGACGACGAAACTCAGAAATTGCATCGGAATTAAATACAAAAGGCACAATGCCGACTTAAGTAAAAGAAGACTGGCTCTTCTTACTGTCTATGATTTGAACAATTCCTGTGAGACCAGTATTATATTCCGATGCTTCACTATATGTTTACTGTATCGTTTGGACTTTTTTATTGACGATGAAACGCAGAAATTGCATCGGAATTAAATACAAAAGGCACAATGCCGACTTATGTACAAGAAGAGTGGCTCTTCTTACGGTCTATGTTTTCAGCCATTCCTGTGACACTAGTTATAGATTCCGATGCTTCACTTCAGGTTAACTGTATCCCTTGGACCTTCGTATTGACGACGAAACACAGAAATTGCATCGGAATTAAATACGAAAGGCACAATGCCGACTTAAGTACAAGAATACTGACTCATCTTACTGACTATGCTTTGAACATTTCCTGTGAGACCAGTATTATATTCCGATGCTTCACTATATGTTTACTGTATTGTTTGGACCTTCTTATTGACGATGAAACGCAGAAATTGCATCGGAATTAAATACAAAAGGCACAATGCCGACTTAAGTACAAGAAGAGTGGCTCTTCTTACGGTCTATGTTTTCGACCATTCCTGTGACACTAGTTATGGATTCCGATGCTTCACTTCACGTTTACTGTATCCCTTGGACCTTCTTATTGACGACGAAACACAGAAATTGCTTCGGAATTAAATACAAAAGGCACAATGCCGACTTAAGTACAAGAAGACTGTCTCTTCTTACTGACTATGTTTTGAACTCCTCCTGTGAGACCAGTATTAAATTTCGATGCTTCACCTCAGGTTTACTGTATCCCTTGGACCTTCTTATTGACGATGAAACACAGAAATTGCATCGGAATTAAATACAAAAGGCACAATGCCGACATAAGTACAGGAAGACTGGCTCTTCTTACTATCTAAGTTTTGAACCATTCCTGTGACACTAGTTATAGATTCCGATGCTTCACTTCAGGTTTACTGTATCCCTTGGACCTTCTAATTGACGACAAAACACAAAAATTGCATCGGGATTAAATACAAAAGGCACAATGCCGACTTAAGTACAAGAACACTGGCTCTTCTTACTGTCTATGTTTTGAACCATTCCTGTGGCACTAGTTATAGATTCCGATGTTTCACTTCAGGTTAACTGTAGCCCTTGGACCTTCTTATTGACGACGAATCACAGAAATTGCATCGGAATTAAATACAAAAGGCACAATGCCGACTTAAGTACAAGAAGACTGGCTCTTCTTACTGTCTATGTTTGAACAATTCCTGTGACACTAGTATTAAATTCCGATGCTTCACTATATGTTTACTGTATCGCTTGGACCTCCTTATTGACGATGAAACACAGAAATTGCATCGGAATTAAATACAAAAGGCACAATGCTGACTTAAGTACAAGAAGAGTGGCTCTTCTTACGGTCTATGCTTTCAACCATTCCTGTGACACTAGTTATGGATTCCGATGCGTCACTTCAGATTTACTGTATCCCTTGGACCTTCTTATTGACGACGAAACACAAAAATTGCATCGGAATTAAATACAAATGGCACAATGCCGACTTAAGTACAAGAAGACTGACTCTTCTTACTGGCTATGTTTTGAACATCTCCTGTGAGACCAGTATTAAATTACGATGCCACACTATAAGTGTACCGTATCCCTTGCACCTTCTTATTGACGATGAAACACAGAAATTGCAACGGAATTAAATACAAAAGGCACAATGCCGACTTAAGTACAAGAAGAGTGGCTCTTTTTACGGTCTATGTTTTCAACCATTCCTGTGACACTAGTTATGGATTCCGATGCTTCATCTCAGGTTTACTGTATCCCTTGGACCTTATTATTGACGACGAAACACAGAAATTGCATCGGAATTAAATACAAAAGTCACAATTCCGACTTAAGTACAAGAAGACTGGCTCTACTTACTGTCTATATTTAGAACCATTCCATTGACACTAGTTACAGATTTTGATGCTTCACATCAGGTTTACTGTATCCTTTGGTCCTTCTTATTGACGACGATGCACAGAAATTGCATCGGAATTAAATACAAAAGGCACAATGCCGACTTAAGTACAAAAAGACTGACTCTTCTTACTGACGATGTTTTGAACATCTCCTGTGAGACCAGCATTAAATTCCGATGCTTCACTATATGTTTACTGTATCCCTTGGACCTTCTTATTGACGATGAAACACAGAAATTGCATCGGAATTAAATACAAAAGGCAGAATGCCGACTTAAGTACAAGAAGAGTGGCTCTTCTTACTGTCTATGTTTTGAACCATTCCTGTGACACTAGTTATAGATTCCGATGCTTCACTTCAGGTTTACTGTATCCCTTGGACCTTCTTATTGACGACGAAACACAGAAATTGCATCGGAATTAAATACAAAAGGCACAATGCCGACTTAAGAACAAGACGACTGGCTCTTCTTACTGACTATGTTTTGAACCATTTCTGTGACACTAGTTATAGATTCCTATGCTTCACATCAGGTTAACTGTATCCCTTGGACCTTCTTATTGACGACGAAACACTGAAATTTCATCGGAATTAAATACAAAAGGTACAATGCCGACTTAAGTACAAGTAAACTGCCTCTTCTTACTGTCTAAGATTTGAACCATTCCTGAGACACTAGTTATAGATTCCGATGCTTCACTTCAGATTTACTGTATCCCGTGGACCTACTTATTGACGACGAAACACAGAAATTGCATCGGAATGAAATACAAAATGTACAATGCCGAATTAAGTACAAGAAGACTGACTCTTCTTACTGCCTGTGTTTTGAACCATTCCTGTGACACTACTTATAGATTCCGATGCTTCACTTCAGGGTAACTGTATGCCTTGGACCTTCTTATTGACGACGAAACACAGCAATTGCATCGGAATTAAATACAAAAAGACAATGTCGACTTAAGTACAAGAAGACTGGCTCTTCTTACTGTCTATGTTTTGAACCATTTCTGTGACACTAGTTATAGATTTCTATGCTTCACTTCAGGTTGATTGTATCCCTCGGACCTTCTTAATGACGACGAAACACAGAAATTGCATCGGAATTAAATCCAAAATGCATAATGCCGACATAACTTCAAGAAGCCTGGCTCTTCTTACTGTCTATGTTTTGAACCATTCCTGTGACACTAGTTACGGATTCCGATGCTTCACTTCAGGTTTACTGTATCCCTTGGACCTCATTATTGACGACGAAACATAGAAATTGCTTCAGAATTAAATACAAAACCGCAATGCCGACTTAAGTACAAGAATACTGGCTCTTCTTACTGTCTATGTTTTGAACCATTCCTGTGGCACTAGTTATAGATTCCGATGCTTCACTTCAGGTTTACTGTATCCCTTGGACCTCCTTATTGACGACGAAACACAGAAATTGCATCGGAATTAAATACAAAAGGCACAATGACGACTCAAGTACGAGATGACTGGCTCTTCTTACTGTCTATGTTTTGAACAATTCCTGTGACACTAGTTACCCATTCCGATGCTTCACTTCAGGTTTACTGTATCCCTTGGACCTTCTTATTGACGACGAAACACAGAAATTGCATCCGAATTAAATACAAAAGTCACAATACCGACTTAAGTACAAAAGACTGGCTCTTCTTACTGACTATGTTTTGAACCATTTCTGTGACACTAGTTATAGATTCCTATGCTTCACATCAGGTTAACTGTATCCCTTGGACCTTCTTATTGACGACGAAAAACTGAAATTTCATCGGAATTAAATACAAAAGGTACAATGCCGACTTAAGTACAAATAAACAGGCTCTTCTTACTGTCTAAGATTGGAACCGTTGCTGAGACACTAGTTATAGATTCCGATGCTTCACTTTAGGTTTACTGTATCCCTTGGACCTTCTTATTGACGACAAAACACAGAAATTGCATCGGAATTAAATACAATATTCACAATGCCGACTTAAGTACAAGAAGACTGGCTCTTCTTACTGTCTATGTTTTGAACCATTCCTGTGGCACTAGTTATGGATTCCGATGCTTCACTTCAGGTTTACTGTATCCCTTGGACCTTCTTATTGACGACGAAACACAGAAATTGCATCGGAATTAAATACAAAAGCACAATGCCGACTTAATTACTAGAAGACTGGCTCTTCTTACTGTCTAGGTTTTGAACAATTCCTTTGAAACTAGTTATACATTCCGGCGCTTCACTTCAAGTTTACTGTATCCCTCTGACCTTCTTATTGACGACGAAACACAGAAATTGCATCGGAATGAAATACAAAAGGTACAATGCCGAATTAAGTACAAGAACACTGACTCTTCTTACTGCCTGTGTTTTGAACATTCCTGTGACACTACTTATAGATTCCGATGCTTCACTTCAGGGTAACTGTATGCCTTGGACCTTCTTATTGACGACAAAACACAGCAAATTCATCGGAATTAAATACAAAAGGACAATGTCGACTTAAGTACAAGAAGACTGGCTCTTCTTACTGTCTATGTTTTGAACCATTTCTGTGACACTAGTTATAGATTCCTATGCTTCACTTCAGGTTGATTGTATCCCTCGGACCGTCTTATTGACGACGAATCACAGAAATTGCATCGGAATTAAATCCAAAATGCATAATGCCGACTTAACTTCAAGAAGCCTGGCTCTTCTTTCTGTCTATGATTTGAACCATTCCTGTGACACTAGTTATGGATTCCGATGCTTCACTTCAGGTTTACTGTTTCCTTTGGACCTTCCCATTGACGACGAAACACAGAAATTGCTTCGGAATTAAATACAAAAGGCACAATGCCGACTTAAGTACAAGAAGACTGACTCTTCTTACTGACTATGTTTTGAACACCTCCTGTGAGACCAGTATTAAATTTCGATGCTTCACCTCAGGTTTACTGTATCCCTTGGACCTTCCCATTGACGACGAAACACAGGAATTGCATCGGAATTAAATACAAAGGTCTCAATGCCGACTTAAGTACAAGAACACAGACTCTTCTTACTGACTATGTTATGAACATCTCCTGTGAGACCAGTATTAAATTCCGATGCCTCACTATATGTTTACTGTATGCCTTGGACCTTCCTAATGACGATGAAACCCAGAAATTGCATCAGAATTAAATACAAAAGGCACAATGCCGACTTAAGTACAAGAAGAGTGGTTCTTCCTACGGTCTATGTTTTCAACCATTGCTGTGGCACTAGTTATGGATTCCGATGCTTCACTTCAGGTTTACTGTATCCCTTGGACCTTCCCATTGACGACGAAACACAGGAATTGCATCGGAATTAAATACAAAAGTCACAATGCCGACTTAAGTACAAGAATACTGACTCTTCTTACTGACTAAGTTTTGAACATTTCCTGTGAGACCAGTATTATATTCCGATGCTTCACTATATGTTAGCTGTATCGTTTGGACATTCTTATTGACGATGAAACGCAGAAATTGCATCGGAATTAATTACAAAAGGCACAATGCCGACTTAAGTACAAGAAGAGTGGCTCTTCTTACGGTCTATGTTTTCAACCATTCCTGTGACACTAGTTATGGATTCCGATGCTTCACTACAGGTTTACTGTATCCCTTGGACCTTCTTATTGACGACGAAACACAGAAATTGCACCGGAATTAAATACAAAAGGCACAATGCCGACTTAAGTACAAGAAGACTGACTCTTCTTACTGACTATGTTTTGAACATCTCCTGTGAGACCAGTATTAAATGCCGATACTTCACTATAAGTTTACTGTATTGTTTGGACCTTCTTATTGACGATGAAACGCAGAAATTGCATCGGAATTAAATACAAAAGGCACAATGCCGACTTAGGTACAAGAAGACTGACTCTTCTTACTGACTATGTTTTGAACACCTCCTGTGAGACCAGTATTAAATTTCGATGCTTCACCTCAGGTTTACTGTATCCCTTGGACCTTCTTATTGACGATGAAACACAGAAATTGCATCGGAATTAAATACAAAAGGCACAATGCCGACATAAGTACAGGAAGACGGGCTCTTCTTACTATCTAAGATTTGAACCATTCCTGTGACACTAGTTATAGATTCCGATGCTTCACTTCAGGTTTACTGTATCCCTTGGACCTTCTAATTGACGACAAAACACAGAAATTGCATCGGGATTAAATACAAAAGGCACAATGCCGACTTAAGTACAAGAAGACTGGCTCTTCTTACTGTCTATGTTTGAACAATTCCTGTGACACTAGTATTAAATTCCGATGCTTCACTATATGTTTACTGTATCGCTTGGACCTCCTTATTGACGATGAAACACAGAAATTGCATCGGAATTAAATACAAAAGGCACAATGCTGACTTAAGTACAAGAAGAGTGGCTCTTCTTACGTTCTATGCTTTCAACCATTCCTGTGACACTAGTTATGGATTCCGATGCGTCACTTCAGATTTACTGTATCCCTTGGACCTTCTTATTGACGACGAAACACAAAAATTGCATCGGAATTAAATACAAATGGCACAATGCCGACTTAAGTACAAGAAGAGTGGCTCTTTTTACGGTCTATGTTTTCAACCATTCCTGTGACACTAGTTATGGATTCCGATGCTTCATCTCAGGTTTACTGTATCCCTTGGACCTTATTATTGACGACGAAACACAGAAATTGCATCGGAATTAAATACAAAATTCACAATTCCGACTTAAGTACAAGAAGACTGGCTCTTCTTACTGTCTATATTTTGAACCATTCCATTGACACTAGTTACAGATTTTGATGTTTCACATCAGGTTTACTGTATCCTCTGGACCTTCTTATTGACGACGATACACAGAAATTGCATCGGAATTAAATACAAAAGGCACAATGCCGACTTAAGTACAAAAAGACTGACTCTTCTTACTGACTATGTTTTGAACATCTCCTGTGAGACCAGTATTAAATTCCGATGCTTCACTATATGTTTACTGTATCCCTTGGACCTTCTTATTGACGATGAAACACAGAAATTGCATCGGAATTAAATACAAAAGGCAGAATGCCGACTTAAGTACAAGAAGAGTGGCTCTTCTTACTGTCTATGTTTTGAACCATTCCTGTGACACTAGTTATAGATTCCGATGCTTCACTTCAGGTTTACTGTATCCCTTGGACCTTATTATTGACGACGAAACACAGAAATTGCTTCAGAATTAAATACAAAAGGCACAATGCCGACTTAAGTACAAGAAGACTGGCTCTTCTTACTGCCTATGTTTTGAACCATTCCTGTGACACTAGTTATAGATTCCGATGCTTCACGTCAGGTTTACTGTATCCCTTGGACCATCAAATTGACGACAAAAAACAGAAATTGCATCGGGATTAAATACAAAAGGCACAATGCCGACTTAAGTACAAGAAGACTGGCTCTTCTTAATGTCTATGTTTTGAACCATTCCTGTGGCACTAGTTATAGATTGCGATGTTGCACTTCAGGTTTACTGTAGCCCTTGGACCTTCTTATTGACGACAAAACACAGAAATTGCATCGGAATTGAGTACAAAAGGCACAATGCCGACTTAAGTACAAGAAGACTGGCTCTTCTTACTGTCTATGCTTTGAACATTTCCTGTGAGACCAGTATTATATTCCGATGCCTCACTATATGTTTACTGTTTCGTTTGGACCTTCTTATTGACGATGAAACGCTGAAATTGCATCGGAATTAAATACAAAAGGTACAATGCAGACTTAAGTACAAGAAGAGTGGCTCTTCTTACGGTCTATGTTTTCAACCATTCCTGTGACACTAGTTATAGATTCCGATGCTTCACTTCAGGTTTACTGTATCACTTGGACCTTCGTATTGACGACGAAACACAGAAATTGCATCGGAATTAAATACAAAAGTCACAATGCCGACATAAGTACAAGAATACTGACTCTTCTTACTGACTATGCTTTGAACATCTCCTGTGACACCAGTATTAAATTCCGATACTTCACTATATGTTTACTGTATCGCTTGGACCTTCTTATTGACGATGAAACACAGAAATTGCATCGTTATTAAATACAAAAGGCACAATGCCGACTTAAGTACAAGAAGACTGGCTCTTCTTACTGTCTATGTTTTGAACCATTCCTGTGACACTAGTTATAGATTCCGATGCTTCTCTTCAGGTTTACTGTATCCCTTGGACCTTCCCATTGACGACGAAACACAGGAATTGCATCGGAATTAAATACAAAAGGCACAATGCCGACTTAAGTACAAGAACACTGACTCTTCTTACTGACTATGCTTTGAACATCTCCTGTGACACCAGTATTAAATTCCGATACTTCACTATATGTTTACTGTATCGCTTGGACCTTCTTATTGACGATGAAACACAGAAATTGCATCGTTATTAAATACAAAAGGCACAATGCCGACTTAAGTACAAGAAGACTGGCTCTTCTTACTGTCTATGTTTTGAACCATTCCTGTGACACTAGTTATAGATTCCGATGCTTCTCTTCAGGTTTACTGTATCCCTTGGACCTTCTTATTGACGACAAAACACAGATATTGCATCGGAATTAAATACAAAAGGCACAATGCCGACTTAAGTACAAGAAGACTCGCTCTTCTTACTGTCTATGTTTTGAATTACTCCTGTGGCACTAGTTATAGATTCCGATGTTTCACTTCAGGTTTACTGTATCTCTTGGACCTTCTTATTGACGACGAAACACAGAAATTGCATCAGATTTAAATACAAAAGGCACAATGCCGACTTAAGTACAAGAAGACTGGCTGTTCTTACTGTCTATGTTTTCAACAATTGCTGTGAGACCAGTATTATATTCCGATGCTTCACTATATGTTTACTGTATCGTTTGGACCTTCTTATTGACGATGAAACGCAGAAATTGCGTCGGAATTAAATACAAATGGCACAATGCCGACTTAAGTACAAGAAGAGTGGCTCTTCTTACGGTCTATGTTTTCAACCATTCCTGTGACACTAGTTATAGATTCCGATGATTCACTTCAGGTTTACTGTATCCCTTGGACCTTCGTATTGATGACGAAACACAGAACTTGCATCGGAATTAAATACAAAAGGCATAATGCCGACTTAAGTACAAGATTACTGACTCTTCTTACTGTCTATGTTTTGAACCATTCCTGTGACACTAGTCATAGATTCCGATGCTTCACTTCAGGTTTACTGTATCCCTTGGAACTTCTTATTGACGACAAAACACATATATTGCATCGGAATTAAATACAAAAGTCACAATACCGACTTAAGTACAAGAAGACTTGCTCTTCTTACTGTCTATGTTCTGAACAATTCCTGTGGCACTAGTTATAGATTCCGATGTTTCACTTCAGGTTTACTGTATCACTTGGACCTTCGTATTGACGACGAAAGACAGAAATTGCATCGGAATTAAATACAAAAAGCACAATGCCGACTTAAGTACAAGAATACTGACTCTTCTTACTGACTATGTTTTGAACATTTCCTGTGAGACCAGTATTATATTCCGATGCTTCACTATATGTTAGCTGTATCGTTTGGACCTTCTTATTGACGATGAAACGCAGAAATTGCATCGGAATTAAATACAACAGGCACAATGCCGACTTCAGTACAAGAAGAGTAGCTCTTCTTAATGTCTATGTTTTCAACCATTCCTGTGACACTAGTTAAAGATTCCGATGCTTCACTTCAGGTTTACTGTATCCCTTGGACCTTCTTATTGACGACGAAACACAGAAATTGCACCGGAATTAAATACAAAAGGCACAATGCCGACTTAAGTACAAGAAGACTGACTCTTCTTACTGACTATGTTTTGAACATCTCCTGTGAGACCAGTATTAAATGCCGATACTACACTATAAGTTTACTGTATCGCTTGGTCCTTCTTATTGACGATGAAACACAGAAATTGCAGCGGAATTAAATACAAAAGGCACAATGCCGACTTAAGTACAAGAAGACTGGCTCTTCTTATTGTCTATGTTTTGAACCATTCCTGTGACAGTAGTTACAGATTCCGATGCTTCACTTCAGGTTTCCTGTATCCCTTGGACCTTCTTATTGACGACAAAACACAGATATTGCATCGGAATAAAATACAAAAGGCACAATGCCGACTTAAGTACAAGAAGACTAACTCTTCTTACTGTCTATGTTTTGAACCATTCCTGTGGCACTAGTTATAGATTCTGATGTTTCACTTCAGGTTTACTGTATCCCTTGGACCTTCTTGTTGACGACGAAACTCAGAAATTGCATCGGAAATAAATACAAAAGGCACAATGCCGACTTAAGTAAAAGAAGACTGGCTCTTCTTACTGTCTATGATTTGAACAATTCCTGTGAGACCAGTATTATATTCCGATGCTTCACTATATGTTTACTGTATCGTTTGGACTCTCTTATTGACGATGAAACGCAGAAATTGCATCGGAATTAAATACAAAAGTCACAATGCCGGCTTATGTACAAGAAGAGTGGGTCTTCTTACGGTCTATGTTTTCAACCATTCCTGTGACACTAGTTATAGATTCCGATGCTTCACTTCAGGTTAACTGTATCCCTTGGACCTTCGTATTGACGACGAAACACAGAAATTGCATCGGAATTAAACACGAAAGGCACAATGCCGACTTAAGTACAAGAATACTGACTCATCTTACTGACTATGCTTTGAACATTTCCTGTGAGACCAGTATTATATTCCGACGCTTCACTATATGTTTACTGTATAGTTTGGACCTTCTTATTGACGATGAAACGCAGAAATTGCATCGGAATTAAATACAAAAGGCACAATGCCGACTTAAGTACAAGAAGAGTGGCTCTTCTTACGGTCTATGTTTTCGACCATTCCTGTGACACTAGTTATGGATTCCGATGCTTCACTTCACGTTTACTGTATCCCTTGGACCTTCTTATTGACGACGAAACACAGAAATTGCTTCGGAATTAAATACAAAAGGCACAATGCCGACTTAAGTACAAGAAGACTGACTCTTCTTACTGACTATGTTTTGAACACCTCCTGTGAGACCAGTATTAATTTTCGATGCTTCACCTCAGGTTTACTGTATCCCTTGGACCTTCTTATTGACGATGAAACACAGAAATTGCATAGGAATTAAATACAAAAGGCACAATGCCGACATAAGTACAGGAAGACTGGCTCTTCTTACTGTCCAAGTTTTGAACCATTCCTGTGACACTAGTTATAGATTCCGATGCTTCACTTCAGGTTTACTGTATCCCTTGCACCTTCTAATTGACGACAAAACACAGAAATTGCATCGGGATTAAATACAAAAGGCACAATGCCGACTTAAGTACAAGAACACTGGCTCTTCTTACTGTCTATGTTTTGAACCATTCCTGTGGCACTAGTTATAGATTCCGATGTTTCACTTCAGGTTAACTGTAGCCCTTGGACCTTCTTGTTGACGACGAATCACAGAAATTGCATCGGAATTATATACAAATGGCACAATCCCGACTTAAGTACAAGAAGACTGGCTTTCCTTACTGTCTATGTTTTGAACAATTCCTGTGACACTAGTATTAAATTCCGATGCTTCACTATATGTTTACTGTATCGCTTGGACCTCCTTATTGACGATGAAACACAGATATTGCATCGGAATTAAATACAAAAGGCACAATGCTGACTTAAGTACAAGAAGAGTGGCTCTTCTTACGGTCTATGCTTTCAACCATTCCTGTGACACTAGTTATGGATTCCGATGCGTCACTTCAGATTTACTGTATCCCTTGGACCTTCTTATTGACGACGAAACACAAAAATTGCATCGGAATTAAATACAAATGGCACAATGCCGACTTAAGTACAAGAAGACTGACTCTTCTTACTGGC
The DNA here is from genome assembly GCF_023864345.2 of Schistocerca serialis cubense. Lineage (NCBI taxonomy): Eukaryota > Metazoa > Arthropoda > Insecta > Orthoptera > Acrididae > Schistocerca > Schistocerca serialis. The sequence continues at coordinate 1,074,820,552 of NC_064640.1, read as the reverse complement.
TATGCTTTGAACATCTCCTGTGAGACCAGTATTAATTTACGATGCCACACTATAAGTTTACTGTATCCCTTGCAACTTCTTATTGACGATCAAACACAGAAATTGCAACGGAATTAAATACAAAAGGCACAATGCCGACTTAAGTACAAGAAGAGTGGCTCTTCTTACGGTCTACGTTTTCAACCATTCCTGTGACACTAATTATCGATTCCGATGCTTCATCTCAGGTTTACTGTATCCCTTGGACCTTCTTATTGACGACGAAACACAGAAATTGCATCGGAATTAAATACAAAAGTCACAATTCCGACTTAAGTACAAGAAGACTGGCTCTTCTTACTGTCTATATTTTGAACCATTCCATTGACACTAGTTACAGATTCCGATGCTTCACATCAGGTTTACTGTATGCTTTGGACCTTCTTATTGACGACGATACACAGAAATTGCATCGGAATTAAATACAAAAGGCACAATGCCGACTTAAGTACAAAAAGACTGACTCTTCTTACTGACTATGTTTTGAACATCTCCTGTGAGACCAGTATTAAATTCCGATGCTTCACTATATGTTTACTGTATCCCTTGGACCTTCTTATTGACGATGAAACACAGAAATTGCATCGGAATTAAATACAAAAGGCAGAATGCCGACTTAAGTACAAGAATAGTGGCTCTTCTTACTGTCTATGTTTTGAACCATTCCTGTGACACTAGTTATAGATTCCGATGCTTCACTTCAGGTTTACTGTATCCCTTGGACCTAATTATCGACGACGAAACACAGAAATTGCTTCAGAATTAAATGCAAAAGGCACAATGCCGACTTAAGTACAAGAATACTGACTCATCTTACTGACTATGCTTTGAACATTTCCTGTGAGACCAGTATTATATTCCGATGCTTCACTATATGTTTACTGTATTGTTTGGACCTTCTTATTGACGATGAAACGCAGAAATTGCATCGGAATTAAATACAAAAGGCACAATGCCGACTTAAGTACAAGAGGACTGACTCTTCTTACTGACTATGTTTTGAACACCTCCTGTGAGACCAGTATTAAATTCCGATGCTTCACCTTAGGTTTACGGTATCCCTTGGCCCTTCTTATTGACGATGAAACGCAGAAATTGCATCGGAATTGAATACAAAAGGCACAATGCCGACATAAGTACAGAAAGACTGGCTCTTCTTACTGTCTATGTTTTGAACCATTCCTGTGACACTAGTTATAGATTCCGATGCTTCACTTCAGGTTTACTGTACCCCTTGGTCCTCCTAATTGACGACAAAACACAGAAATTGCATCGGGATTAAATACAAAAGGCACAATGCCGACTTAAGTACAAGAAGACTGGCTCTTCTTACTGTCTATGTTTTGAACCATTCCTGTGGCACTAGTTATAGATTCCGATGTTTCACTTCAGGTTAACTGTAGCCCTTGGACCTTCTTATTGACGACGAAACACAGAAATTGCATCGGAATTAAATACAAAAGTCACAATTCCGACTTAAGTACAAGAAGACTGGCACTTCTTACTGTCTATGCTTTCAACCATTCCTGTGACACTAGTTATGGATTCCGATGCGTCACTTCAGATTTACTGTATCCCTTGGACCTTCTTATTGACGACGAAACACAAAAATTGCATCGGAATTAGATACAAATGGCACAATGCCGACTTAAGTACAAGAAGACTGACTCTTCTTACTGGCTATGTTTTGAACATCTCCTGTGAGACCAGTATTAAATTCCGATGCCACAATATAAGTTTACTGTATCCCTTGCACCTTCTTATTGACGATGAAAAACAGAAATTGCAACGGAATTAAATACAAAAGGCACAATGCCGACTTAAGTACGAGAAGAGTGGCTCTTCTTACGGTCTATGTTTTCAACCATTCCTGTGACACTAGTTATGGATTCCGATGCTTCACCTCAGGTTTACTGTATCCCTTGGACCTTCTTATTGACGACGAAACACAGAAATTGCATCGGACTTAAATACAAAAGTCACAATTCCGACTTAAGTACAAGAAGACTGGCACTTCTTACTGTCTATATTTTGAACCATTCCATTGACACTAGTTACAGATTCCGATGCTTCACATCAGGTTTACTGTATCCCTTGGACCTTCTTATTGACGACGATACACAGAAATTGCATCGGAATTAAATACAAAAGGCACAATGCCGACTTAAGTACAAAAAGACTGACTCTTCTTACTGACTATGTTTTGAACATCTCCTGTGAGACCAGTATTAAATTCCGATGCTTCACTATATGTTTACTGTATCCCTTGGACCTTCTTAATGACGATGAAACACAGAAATTGCATCGGAATTAAATACAAAAGGCAGAATGCCGACTTAAGTACAAGAAGAGTGGCTCTTCTTACTGTCTATGTTTTGAACCATTCCTGTGACACTAGTTATAGATTCCGATGCTTCACTTCAGGTTTACTGTATCCCTTGGACCTTATTATTGACGACGAAACACAGAAATTGCTTCAGAATTAAATACAAAAGGCACAATGCCGACTTATGTACAAGAAGAGTGGCTCTTCTTACTGTCTATGTTTTTGAACCATTCCTGTGACACTAGTTATAGATTCCGATGCTTCACTTCAGGTTTACTGTATCCCTTGGACCTTATTATTGACGACGAAACACAGAAATTGCTTCAGAATTAAATACAAAAGGCACAATGCCGACTTAAGTACAAGAAGACTGGCTCTTCTTACTGTCTATGTTTTGAACCATTCCTGTGACACTAGTTATAGATTCCGATGCTTCACGACAGGTTTACTGTATCCCTTGGACCTTCTAATTGACGACAAAACACATAAATTGCATCGGGATTAAATACAAAAGGCACAATGGTGACTTAAGTACAAGAAGACTGGCTCTTCTTACTGTCTATGTTTTGAACCATTCCTGTGGCACTAGTTATAGATTCCGATGTTTCACTTCAGGTTTAATGTAGCCCTTGGACCTTCTTATTGACGACGAAACACAGAAATTGCATCGGAATTAAATACAAAAGGCACAATGCCGACTTAAGTAAAAGAAGACTGGCTCTTCTTACTGTCTATGGTTTGAACAATTCCTGTGACACTAGTTATAGATTCCGATGCTTCACTTCCGGTTTACTGTATCCCTTGGACCTTATTATTGACGACGAAACACAGAAATTGCTTCAGAATTAAATACAAAAGGCACAATGCCGACTTAAGTACAAGAAGACTGGCTCTTCTTACTGTCTATGTTTTGAACCATTCCTGTGACACTAGTTATAGATTCCGATGCTTCACTTCAGGTTTACTGTATCCCTTGGACCTTATTATTGACGACGAAACACAGAAATTGCTTCAGAATTAAATACAAAAGGCACAATGCCGACTTAAGTACAAGAAGACTGGCTCTTCTTACTGTCTATGTTTTGAACCATTCCTGTGACACTAGTTATAGATTCCGATGCTTCACGACAGGTTTACTGTATCCCTTGGACCTTCTAATTGACGACAAAACACAGAAATTGCATCGGAATTAAATACAAAAGGCACAATACCGACTTAAGTACAAGAATACTGAATCTTCTTACTGACTATGTTTTTAACATTTCATGTGAGACCAGTATAAAATTCCGATGCTTCACTATATGAGTACTGTATCGCTTGGACCTTCGTATTGACGATGAAACACAGAAATTGCATCGGAATTAAATACAAAAGGCACAATGCTGACTTAAGTATTAGAAGAGTTTCTCTTCTTACGGTCTATGTTTTCAACCATTCCTGTGACACTAGTTATTGATTCCGATGCTTCACGTCAGGTTTACTGTATCCCTTGGACCTTATTATTGCGACGAAACACAGAAATTGCTTCAGATTTAAATACAAAAGGCACAATGCCGACTTAAGTACAAGAAGACTGACTCTTCTTACTGACTATGTTTTGTACATCTCCTGTGAGACCAGTATTAAATTCCGATACTTCACTATATGTTTACTGTATCGCTTGGACCTTCTTATTGACGATGAAACACAGAAATTGCATCGGAATTAAATACAAAAGGCACAATGCCGACTTAAGTACAAAAAGACTGACTCATCTTACTGACTATGTTTTGAACATCTCCTGTGAGACCAGTATTAAATTCCGATGCTTCACTATATGTTTACTGGATCCCTTGGACCTTCTTATTGACGATGAAACACAGAAATTGCATCGGAATTAATACAACAGGCACAATGCCGACTTAAGTACAAGAAGAGTGGCTCTTCTTACAGTCTATGCTTTGAACCATTCCTGTGACACTAGTTATAGATTCCGATGCTTCACTTCAGGTTTACTGTATCCCTTGGACCTTATTATTGACGACGAAACACAGAAATTGCTTCAGAAATAAATACAAAAAGCACAATGCCGACTTAAGTACAAGAATACTGACTCATCTTACTGACTATGTTTTGAACATTTCCTGTGAGACCAGTATTATATTCCGATGCTTCACTATATGTTTACTGTATTGTTTGGACCTTCTTATTGACGATGAAACGCAGAAATTGCATCGGAATTAAATACAAAAGGCACAAAGCCGACTTAATTACAAGAAGAGTGGCTCTTCTTACGGTCTATGTTTTCAACCATTCCTGTGACACTATTTATGGATTCCGGTGCTTCACTTCATATTTACTGTATCCCTTGGACCTTCTTATTGACGACGAAACACAGAAATTGCATCGGAATTAAATACAAAAGGCACAATGCCGACTTAAGTACAAGAAGACTGGCTCTTCTTACTGACTATGTTTTGAACACCTCCTGTGAGACCAGTTTTAAATTCCGATGCTTCACCTCAGGTTTACTGTATCCCTTGGACCTTCTTATTGACGATGAAACACAGAAATTGCATCGGAATTAAATACAAAAGGCACAATGCCGACATAAGTACAGGAAGACTGGCTCTTCTTACTGTCTATGTTTTGAACCATTCCTGTGACACTAGTTATAGATTCCGATGCTTCACTTCAGGTTTACTGTATCCCTTGGACCTCCTAATTGACGACAAAACACAGAAATTGCATCGGGATTAAATACAAAAGGCACATTGCCGACTTAAGTACAAGAAAACTGGCTCTTCTTACTGTCTATGTTTTGAATCATTCCGGTGGCACTAGTTATAGATTCTGATGTTTCACTTAAGGTATCTGTAGCCCTTGGACCTTCTTATTGACGACGAATCACAGAAATTGCATCGGAATTATATACAAAAGGCACAATGCCGACTTAAGTACAAGAAGGCTGGCTCTTCTTACTGTCTATGTTTTGAACAATTCCTGTGACACTAGTATTAAATTCCGATGCTTCACTATATGTTTACTGTATCGCTTGGACCTTCTTATTGACGATGAAACACAGAAATTGCATCGGAATTAAATACAACAGGCACAATGCCGACTTAAGTACAAGAAGAGTGGCTCTTCTTACGGTCTATGCTTTGAACCATTCCTGTGACACTAGTTATAGATTCCGATGCATCACTTCAGGTTTACTGTATCCCTTGGACCTTATTATTGACGACGAAACACAGAAATTGCTTCAGAATTAAATACAAAAGGCACAATGCCGACTTAAGTACAAGAAGACTGGCTCTTCTTACTGTCTATGTTTTGAACCATTCCTGTGACACTAGTTATAGATCCCCATGCTTCACTTCAGGTTTACTGTATCCCTTGGACCTTCAAAGTGACGACAAAACACAGAAATTGCATCGGTATTAAATACAAAAGGCACAATGCCGACTTAAGTACAAGAAGACTGGCTCTTTTTACTGTCTATGTTTTGAACCATTCCTGTGGCACTATTTATAGATTCCAATGTTTCACTTCAGGTTTTCTGTAGCCCTTGGACCTTCTAATTGACGACAAAACACAGAAATTGCATCGGTATTAAATACAAAAGGCACAATGCCGACTTAAGTACAAGAATTCTGATTCATCTTACTGACTATGTTTTGAACATTTCCTGTGAGACCAGTATTATATTCCGATGCTTCACTATATGTTTACTGTATTGTTTGGACCTTCTTATTGACGATGAAACGCAGAAATTGCATCGGCATTAAATACAAAAGGCACAATGCCGACTTAAGTACAAGAAGAATGGCTCTTCTTACGGTCTATGTTTTCAACCATTCCTGTGACACTATTTATGGATTCCGATGCGTCACTTCAGGTTTACTGTATCCCTTGGACCTTCTTATTGACGACGAAACACAGAAATTGCATCGGAATTAAATACAAAAGGCACAATGCCGACTTAAGTACAAGAAGACTGGCTCTTCTTTCTGTCTATGATTTGAACAATTCCTGTGACACTAGTTATAGATTCCGATGCTTCACTTCAGGTTTACTGTATCCCTTGGACCTTCGTATTGACGACGAAACACAGAAATTGCATCGGAATTAAATACAAGAGGCTCAATACCGACTTAAGTACAAGAATACAGACTCTTCTTACTGACTATGTTTTGAACATATCCTGTGAGACCCGTATTAAATTCCGATGCTTCGCTATATGTTTACTGTATCGCTTGGACCTTCATTTTGGCGATGAAACACAGAAATTGCATCGGAGTTAAATACAAAAGGCACAATGCTGACTTAAGTACAAGAAGAGTGGCTCTTCTTACGGTCTATGTTTTCAACCATTCCTGTGACATTAGTTATTGATTCCGATGCTTCACTTCAGGTTTACTGTATCCCTTGGACCTTATTATTGCGACGAAACACAGAAATTGCTTCAGATTTAAATACAAAAGGCACAATGCCGACTTAAGTACAAGAAGACTGACTCTTCTTACTGACTATGCTTTGAACATCTCCTGTGAGACCAGTATTAAATTCCGATACTTCACTATATGTTTACTGTATCGCTTGGACCTTCTTATTGACGATGAAACACAGAAATTGCATCGGAATTAAATACAAAAGGCACAATGCCGACTTAAGTACAAAAAGACTGACTCATCTTACTGACTATGTTTTGAACATCTCCTGTGAGACCAGTATTAAATTCCGATGCTTCACTATATGTTTACTGGATCCCTTGGACCTTCTTATTGACGATGAAACACAGAAATTGCATCGGACTAAATACAACAGGCACAATGCCGACTTAAGTACAAGAAGAGTGGCTCTTCTTACTGTCTATGCTTTGAACCATTCCTGTGACACTAGTTATAGATTCCGATGCTTCACTTCAGGTTTACTGTATCCCTTGGACCTTATTATTGACGACGAAACACAGAAATTGCTTCAGAATTAAATACAAAAGGCACAATGCCGACTTAAGTACAAGAAGACTGGCTCTTCTTACTGTCTATGTTTTGAACCATTCCTGTGACACTAGTTATAGATTCCCATGCTTCACTTCAGGTTTACTGTATCCCTTGGACCTTCTAATTGACGACAAAACACAGAAATTGCATCGGGATTAAATACAAAAGGCACAATGCCGACTTAAGTACAAGAAGACTGGCTCTTTTTACTGTCTATGTTTTGAACCATTCCTGTGGCACTAGTTATAGATTCCGATGTTTCACTTCAGGTTTTCTGTAGCCCTTGGACCTTCTTATTGACGACGAAACACAGAAATTGTATCGGAATTAATTACAAAAGGCACAAAGCCGACTTAAGTACAAGAAGACTGACTCTTCTTACTGTCTATGTTTTGAACCATTCCTGTGACACTAGTTATAGATTCCGATGCTTCACTTCAGGTTTACTGTATCCGTTGGACCTTATTATTGCGACGAAACCCAGAAATTGCTTCAGATTTAAATACAAAAGGCACAATGCCGACTTAAGTACAAGAATACTGGCTCTTCTTACTGTGTATGCTTTGAACCATTCCTGTGACACTAGTTATAGATTCCAAGGCTTCACTTCAGGTTTACTGTATCCCTTGGACCTTCTTATTGACGACGAGACACAGAAATTGCATCGGAATTAAATACAAAAGGCACAATGCCGACTTAAGTACAAGAAGACTGACTCTTCTTACTGACTATGCCTTGAACACCTCCTTTGCGACCAGTATTAAATTCCGATGCTTCACAATATGTTTACTGTATCGCTTGGACCTTCGTATTGACGATGAAACACAGAAATTTCATCGGAATTAAATACAAAAGGCACAATGCCGACTTAAGTACAAAAAGACTGACTCATTTTACTGACTATGTTTTGAACATCTCCTGTGAGACCAGTATTAAATTCCGATGCTTCACTATATGTTTACTGGATCCCTTGGACCTTCTTATTGACGATGAAACACAGAAATTACATCGGAATTAAATACAACAGGCACAATGCCGACTTAAGTACAAGAAGAGTGGCTCTTCTTACTGTCTATGCTTTGAACCATTCCTGTGACACTAGTTATAGATTCCGATGCTTCACTTCAGGTTTACTGTATCCCTTGGACCTTATTATTGACGACGAAACACAGAAATTGCTTCAGAAATAAATACAAAAGGCACAATGCCGACTTAAGTACCAGAATACTGACTCATCTTACTGACTATGTTTTGAACATTTCCTGTGAGACCAGTATTATATTCCGATGCTTCACTATATGTTTACTGTATTGTTTGGACCTTCTTATTGACGATGAAACGCAGAAATTGCATCGGAATTAAATACAAAAGGCACAAAGCCGACTTAAGTACAAGAAGAGTGGCTCTTCTTACGGTCTATGTTTTCAACCATTCCTGTGCCACTATTTATGGATTCCGATGCTTCACTTCAGGTTTACTGTATCCCTTGGACCTTCTTATTGAACACAGAAATTGCATCGGAATTAAATACAAAGGGCACAATGCCGACTTAACTACAAGAAGACTGGCTCTTCTTACTGAATATGTTTTGAATACCTCCTGTGAGACCAGTATTAAATTCCGATGCTTCACCTCAGGTTTACTGTATCCCTTGGACCTTCTTATTGACGATGAAACACAGAAATTGCATCGGAATTAAATACAAAAGTCACAATGCCGACATAAGTACAGGAAGGCTGGCTCTTCTTACTGTCTATGTTTTGAACCATTCCTGTGACACTAGTTATAGATTCCGATGCTTCACTTCTGGTTTACTGTATCCCTTGGACCTTATTATTGACGACGAGACACAGAAATTGCTTCAGAATTAATTACAAAAGGCACAATGCCGACTTAAGTACAAGAAGACTGGATCTTCTTACTGTCTATGTTTTGAACCATTCCTGTGACACTAGTTATAGATTCCGATGCTTCTTGTCAGGTTTACTGTATCCCTTGGACCTTCTAATTGATGACAAAACACAGAAATTGCATCGGGATTAAATACAAAAGGCACAATGCCGACTTAAGTACAAGAAGACTGGCTCTTCTTACTGTCTATGTAATGAACCATTCCTGTGGCACTAGTTATAGATTCCGATGCTTCACATCAGGTAAACTGTATCCCTTGGACCTTCTTATTGACGACGAAACACAGAAATTGCATCGGAATTAAATACAAAAGGCACAATGCCGACTTAAGTACAAGAAGACTGGCTCTTCTTACTGTCTATGATTTGAACAATTCCTGTGACACTAGTTATAGATTCCGATGCTTCACTTCAGGTTTACTGTATCCCTTGGACCTTCGTATTGACGATGAAACACAGAAACTGCATCGGAATTAAATACAAAAGGCACAATGCTGACTTAAGTACAAGAAGAGTGGCTCTTCTTACGGTCTATGTTTTCAACCATTCCTGTGACACTAGTTATTGATTCCGATGCTTCACTTCAGGTTTACTGTATCCCTTGGACCTTATTATTGCGACGAAACACAGAAATTGCTTCAGATTAAAATACAAAAGGCACAATGCCGACTTAAGTAGAAGAAGACTGACTCTTCTTACTGACTATGTTTTCAACATCTCCTGTGAGACCAGTATTAAATTCCGATACTTCACTATATGTTTACTGTATCGCTTGGACCTTCTTATTGACGATGAAACACAGAAATTGCTTCAGAATTAAATACAAAAGGCACAATACCGACTTAAGTACAAGAAGACTGGCTCTTCTTACTGTCTATGTTTTGAACCATTCCTGTGACACTAGTTATAGATTCCCATGCATCACTTCAGGTTTACTGTATCCTTTGGACCTTCTAATTGACGACAAAACATAGAAATTGCATCGGGATTAAATACAAAAGGCACAATGCCGACTTAAATACAAGAAGACTGGCTCTTCTTACGGTCTATGTTTTCAACCATTCATGTGATACTAGTTATTGATTCCGATGCTTCACTTCAGGTTTACTGTATCCCTTGGACCTTATTATTGCGACGAAACACAGAAATTGCTTCAGATTTAAATACAAAATGCACAATGCTGACTTAAGTACAAGAAGAGTGGCTCTTCTTACGGTCTATGTTTTCAACCATTCCTGTGACACTAGTTATTGATTCCGATGCTTCACTTCAGGTTTACTGTATCCCTTGGACCTTATTATTGCGACGAAACACAGAAATTGCTTCAGAGTTAAATACAAAAGGCACATTACCGACTTAAGTACAAGAAGACTGACTCTTCTTACTGACTATGTTTTGAACACCTCCTGTGAGACCAGTATTAAATTCCGATGCTTCACTATATGTTTACTGTATCGCTTGGACCTTCTTATTGACGATGAAACACAGATATTGCATCGGAATTAAATACAAAAGGCACAATGCCGACTTAAGTACATAAAGACTGAATCTTCTTACTGACTATGTTTTGAACATTTCCTGTGAGACCAGTATTAAATTCCGATGCTTCACTATATGTTTACTGGATCCCTTGGACCTTCTTATTGACGATGAAACACAGAAATTGCATCGGAATTAAATACCACAGGCACAATGCCGACTTAAGTCCAAGAAGAGTGGCTCTTCTTACTGACTATGCTTTGAACCATTACTGTGACACTAGTTATAGATTCCGATGCTTCACTTCAGGTTTACTGTATCCCTTGGACCTTATTATTGACGACGAAACACAGAAATTGCTTCAGAATTAAATACAAAAGGCACAATGCCGACTTAAGTACAAGAAGACTGGCTCTTCTTACTGTCTATGTTTTGAACCATTCCTGTGACACTAGTTATAGATTCCGATGCTTAACTTCAGGTTTACTGTATCCCTTGGACCTTCTAATTGACGACAAAGCACCGAAATTGCATCGGGATTAAATACAAAAGGCACAATGCCGACTTAAGTACAAGAAGACTGGCTCTTCTTACTGTCTATGTTTTGAACCATTCCTGTGGCACTAGTTATAGATTCCGATGTTTCACTTCAGGTTTTCTGTAGCCCTTGGACCTTCTTATTGACGACGAAACACAGAAATTGCATCGGTATTAAATACAAAAGGCACAATGCCGACTTAAGTACAAGAAGACTGACTCTTCTTACTGTATATGTTTTGAACAATTCCTGTGACACTAGTTATAGATTCCGATGCTTCATTTCAGGTTTACTGTATCCCTTGGACCTTCGTATTGACGACGAAACACAGAAATTGCATCGGAATTAAATACAAAGGCACAATGCCGAATTAAGTACAAGAATACTGGCTCTTCTTACTGACTATGTGTTGAACATTTCCGGTGAGACCAGTATTAAATTCCGATGCTTCACTATATGTTTTCTGTATCGCTTGGACCTTCTTATTGACGATGAAACACAGAAATTGCATCGGAATTAAATACAAAAGGCACAATGCTGACTTAAGTACAAGAAGAGTGGCTCGTCTTACGGTCTATGTATTCAACCATTCCTGTGACACTAGTTATGGATTCCGATGCTTCACTTCAGATTTACTGTATCCCTTGGACCTCCTTATTCACGACGAAACAATAAAATTGCATCGGAATTATATACAAAAGGCACAATGCCGACTTAAGTACAAGAAGACTGACTCTTCTTACTGACTATGTTTTGAACATCTCCTGTGAGACCAGTATTAAATTCCGATGCCACACTATATTTTTACTGTATCCCTTGCACCTTCTTATTGACGATGAAACACAGAAATTGCATCGGAATTAAATACGAAAGGCACAATGCCGACTTAAGTACAAGAAGACTGGCTCTTCTTACTGTCTATGTTTTGAACCATTCCTGTGGCACTAGTTATAGATTGCGATGCTTCACCTCGGGTTTACTGTATCCCTTGGACCTTCTTATTGATGACGAAACACAGAAATTGCGTCGGAATTAAATACAAAAGGCACAATGCCGACTCAAGTACAAGAAGATTGGCTCTTCTTACTGTCTATGTTTTGAACAATTCCTGTGACACTAGTTATAGATTCCGATGCTTCACTTCAGGTTTACTGTATCCCTTGTACCTTATTATTGCGACGAAACACAGAAATTGCTTCAGATTTAAATACAAAAGGCACAATACCGACTTAAGTACAAGAAGACTGGCTCTCCTTACTGTCTATGTTTTGAACCATTCCTATGACACTAGTTATAGATTCCGATGCTTTACTTCAGGTTTACTGTATCCCTTGGACCTTCTTATTGACGACATAACACAAAAATTGCACCGGAATTAAATACAAAAGGCACAATGCCGACTTAAGTACAAGAAGACTGGCTCTTCTTACTGTCTATGTTTTGAACCATTCCTGTGGCACTAGTTATAGATTCCGATGTTTCACTTCAGGTTTATTGTATCCCTTGGACCTTCTTATTGACGACGAGACACAGAAATTGCATCGGAATTAAATACAAAAAGCACAATGCCGACTTAAGTACAAGAAGACTGACTCTTCTTACTGACTATGTTTTGAACACCTCCTGTGAGACCAGTATTAAATTCCGATGCTTCACTATATGTTTACCGTATCCCTTGGACCTTCTAATTGACGACAAAACACAGAAATTGCATCGGAATTAAATACAAAAGGCACAATGCCGACTTAAGTAAAAGAAGACTGGCTCTTCTTACTGTCTATGTTTTGAACAATTCATGTGACACTAGTTATAGATTACGATGCTTCACTTCAGGTTTACTGTATCCCTTGGACCTTCGTATTGACGACGAAACACAGAAATTGCATCGGAATTAAATACAAAAGGCACAATGCCGACTTAAGTACAAGAATACTGACTCTTCTTACTGACTATGTTTTGAACATTTCCTGAGAGACCAGTATTAAATTCCGATGCTTCACTATATGTTTACTGTATCGCTTGGACCTTCTTATTGACGATGAAAGACAGAAATTGCATCGGAATTAAATATAAAAGGCACAATGATGACTTAAGTACAAGAAGAGTGGCTCTTCTTACGGTCTATGCTTTCAACCATTCCTGTGACACTAGTTATGGATTCCGATGCTTCACTTCAGATTTACTGTATCCCTTGGACCTTCGTATTGACGACGAAACACAAAAATTGCATCGGAATTAAATACAAATGGCACAATGCCGACTTAAGTACAAGAAGACTGACTCTTCTGACTGGCTATGTTTTGAACATCTCCTATGAGACCAGTATTAAATTCCGATGCCACACTATATGTTTACTGTATCCCTTGGACCTTCTAATTGACGACAAAACACAGAAATTGCATCGGAATTAAATACAAAAGGCACAATGCCGACTTAAGTAAAAGAAGACTGGCTCTTCTTACTATCTATGTTTTGAACAATTCCTGTGACACTAGTTATAGATTACGATGCTTCACTTCAGGTTTACTGTATCCCTTGGACCTTCGTATTGACGACGAAACACAGAAATTGCATCGGAATTAAATACAAAAGGCACAATGCCGACTTAAGTACAAGAATACTGACTCTTCTTACTGACTAAGTTTTGAACATTTCCTGAGAGACCAGTATTAAATTCCGATGCTTCACTATATGTTTACTGTATCGCTTGGACCTTCTTATTGACGATGAAAGACAGAAATTGCATCGGAATTAAATATAAAAGGCACAATGCTGACTTAAGTACAAGAAGAGTGGCTCTTCTTACGGTCTATGCTTTCAACCATTCCTGTGACCATAGTTATGGATTCCGATGCTTCACTTCAGATTTACTGTATCCCTTGGACCTTCGTATTGACGACGAAACACAAAAATTGCATCGGAATTAAATACAAAAGTCACAATTCCGACTTAAGTACAAGAAGAGTGGCTCTTCTTACTGACTATGTTTTGAACCATTCCTGTGGCACTAGTTATAGATTCCGATGTTTAACTTCAGGTTTACTGTATCCCTTGGACCTTCTAATTGACGACAAAACACCGAAATTGCATCGGGATTAAATACAAAAGGCACAATGCCGACTTAAGTACAAGAAGACTGGCTCTTCTTACTGTCTATGTTTTGAACCATTCCTGTGGCACTAGTTATAGATTCCGATGTTTCACATCAGGTTTTCTGTAGCCCTTGGACCTTCGTATTGACGACGAAACACAGAAATTGCATCGGTATTAAATACAAAAGGCACAATGCCGACTTAAGTACAAGAAGACTGACTCTTCTTACTGTATATGTTTTGAACAATTCCTGTGACACTAGTTATAGATTCCGATGCTTCATTTCAGGTTTACTGTATCCCTTGGACCTTCGTATTGACGACGAAACACAGAAATTGCATCGGAATTAAATACAAAAGGCACAATGCCGAATTAAGTACAAGGATACTGGCTCTTCTTACTGACTATGTGTTGAACATTTCCTGTGAGACCAGTATTAAATTCCGATGCTTCACTATATGTTTTCTGTATCGCTTGGACCTTTTTATTGACGATGAAACACAGAAATTGCATCGGAATTAAATACAAAAGGCACAATGCTGACTTAAGTACAAGAAGAGTGGCTCGTCTTACGGTCTATGTATTCAACCATTCCTGTGACACTAGTTATGGATTCCGATGCTTCACTTCAGATTTACTGTATCCCTTGGACCTCCTTATTCACGACGAAACAATAAAATTGCATCGGAATTAAATACAAAAGGCACAATGCCGACTTAAGTACAAGAAGACTGACTCTTCTTACTGACTATGATTTGAACATCTCCTGTGAGACCAGTATTAAATTCCGATGTCACACTATATTTTTACTGTATCCCTTGCACCTTCTTATTGACGAAGAAACACAGAAATTGCATCGGAATTAAATACGAAAGGCACAATGCCGACTTAAGTACAAGAAGACTGGCTCATCTTACTGTCTATGTTTTGAACCATTCCTGTGGCACTAGTTATAGATTGCGATGCTTCACCTCGGGTTTACTGTATCCCTTGGACCTTCTTATTGATGACGAAACACAGAAATTGCGTCGGAATTAAATACAAAAGGCACAATGCCGACTCAAGTACAAGAAGATTGGCTCTTCTTACTGTCTATGTTTTGAACAATTCCTGTGACACTAGTTATTGATTCCGATGCTTCACTTCAGGTTTACTGTATCCCTTGGACCTTATTATTGCGACGAAACACAGAAATTGCTTCAGATTTAAATACAAAAGGCACAATACCGACTTAAGTACAAGAAGACTGGCTCTTCTTACTGTATATGTTTTGAACCATTCCTATGACACTAGTTATAGATTCCGATGCTTCACTTCAGGTTTACTGTATCCCTTGGACCTTCTTATTGACGACAAAACACAAAAATTGCATCGGAATTAAATACAAAACGCACAATGCCGACTTAAGTACAAGAAGACTGGCTCTTCTTACTGTCTATGTTTTGAACCATTCCTGTGGCACTAGTTATAGATTCCGATGCTTCACTTCAGATTTATTGTATCCCTTGCACCTTCTTATTGACGACGAGACACAGAAATTGCATCGGAATTAAATACAAAAGGCACAATGCCGACTTAAGTACAAGAAGACTGACTCTTCTTACTGACTATGTTTTGAACACCTCCTGTGAGACCAGTATTAAATTCCGATGCTTCACTATATGTTTACCGTATCCCTTGGACCTTCTAATTGACGACAAAACACAGAAATTGCATCGGAATTAAATACAAAAGGCACAATGCCGACTTAAGTAAAAGAAGACTGGCTCTTCTTACTGTCTATGTTTTGAACAATTCCTGTGACACTAGTTGTAGATTACGATGCTTCACTTCAGGTTTACTGTATCCCTTGGACCTTCGTATTGACGACGAAACACAGAAATTGCATCGGAATTAAATACAAAAGGCACAATGCCGACTTAAGTACAAGAATACTGACTCTTCTTACTGACTATGTTTTGAACACCTCCTGTGAGACCAGTATTAAATTCCGATGCTTCACTATATGTTGACAGTATCCCTTGGACCTTCTTATTGACGATGAAACACAGAAATTGCATCGGAATTAAATACAAAAGGCACAATGCCGACTTAAGTACAAGAAGACTGGCTCTTCTCACTGTCTATGTTTTGAACCATTCCTGTGACACTAGTTATAGATTACGATGCTTCACTTCAGGATTACTGTATCCCTTGGACCTTCGTATTGACGACGAAATACAGAAATTGCATCGGAATTAAATACAAAAGGCACAATGCCGACTTAAGTAAAAGAAGACTGGCTCTTCTTACTCTCTATGTTTTGAACAATTCCTGTGACACTAGTTATAGATTACGATGCTTCACTTCAGGTTTACTTTATCCCTTGGACCTTCGTATTGACGACGAAACACAGAAATTGCATCGGAATTAAATACAATAGGCACAATGCCGACTTAAGTACCAGAATACTGACTCTTCTTACTGACTATGTTTTGAACATTTCCTGAGAGACCAGTATTAAATTCCGATGCTTCGCTATATGTTTACTGTATCGCTTGGACCTTCTTATTGACGATGAAAGACAGAAATTGCATCGGAATTAAATATAAAAGGCACAATGCTGACTTAAGTACAAGAAGAGTGGCTCTTCTTACGGTCTATGCTTTCAACCATTCCTGTGACACTAGTTATGGATTCCGATGCTTCACTTCAGATTTACTGTATCCCTTGGACCTTCGTATTGACGACGAAACACAAAAATTGCATCGGAATTAAATACAAATGGTACAATGCCGACTTAAGTACAAGAAGACTGACTCTTCTTACTGGCTATGTTTTGAACATCTCCTATGAGACCAGTATTAAATTCCGATGCCACACTATATGTTTACTGTATCCCTTGCACCTTCTTATTGACGATGAAACTCAGAAATTGCATCGGAATTAAATACAAAAGGCACAATGCCGACTTAAGTACATGAAGAGAGGCTCTTCTTACGGTCTATGTTTTCAAGCATTCCTGTGACACTAGTTATGGATTCCGATGCTTAACCTCAGGTTTACTGTATCCCTTGGACCTTCTTATTGACGACGAAACACAGAAATTGCATCGGAATTAAATACAAAAGTCACAATTCCGACTTAAGTACAAGAAGACTGGCTCTTCTTACTGTCTATGTTTTGAACCATTCCTGTGGCACTAGTTATAGATTCCGATGTTTCACTTCAGGTTTTCTGTAGCCCTTGGACCTTCTTATTGACGACGAAACACAGAAATTGCATCGGTATTAAATACAAAAGGCACAATGCCGACTTAAGTACAAGAAGACTGACTCTTCTTACTGTCTATGTTTTGAACTATTCCTGTGACACTAGTTATAGATTCCGATGCTTCATTTCAGGTTTACTGTATCCCTTGGACCTTCGTATTGACGACGAAACACAGAAATTGCATCGGAATTAAATACAAAAGGCACAATGCCGACTTAAGTACAAGAATACTTGCTCTTCTTACTGACTATGTGTTGAACATTTCCTGTGAGACCAGTATTAATTTCCGATGCTTCACTATATGTTTTCTGTATCGCTTGGACCTTCTTATTGACGATGAAACACAGAAATTGCATCGGAATTAAATACAAAAGGCACAATGCTGACTTAAGTACAAGAAGAGTGGCTCGTCTTACGGTCTATGTATTCAACCATTCCTGTGACACTAGTTATGGATTCCGATGCTTCACTTCAGATTTACTGTATCCCTTGGACCTCTTTATTCACGACGAAACACAAAAATTGCATCGGAATTAAATACAAAAGGCACAATGCCGACTTAAGTACAAGGAGACTGACTCTTCTTACTGACTATGATTTGAACATCTCCTGTGAGACCAGTATTAAATTCCGATGCCACACTATATTTTTACTGTATGCCTTGCACCTTCTTATTGACGATGAAACACAGAAATTGTATCGGAATTAAATACGAAAGGCACAATGCCGACTTAAGTACAAGAAGAGTGGCTCTTCATACTGTCTATGTTTTGAACCATTCCTGTGGCACTAGTTATAGATTGCGATGCTTCACCTCGGGTTTACTGTATCCCTTGGACCTTCTTATTGACGACGAAAGACACAAATTGCGTCGGAATTAAATACAAAAGGCACAATGCCGACTCAAGTACAAGAAGATTGGCTCTTCTTACTGTCTATGTTTTGAACAATTCCTGTGACACTAGTTATTGATTCCGATGCTTCACTTCAGGTTTACTGTATCCCTTGGACCTTATTATTGCGACGAAACACAGAAATTGCTTCAGATTTAAATACAAAAGGCACAATGCGGACTTAAGTGCAAGAAGACTGGCTCTTCTTACTGTCTATGTTTTGAACCATTCCTATGACACTAGTTATAGATTCCGATGCTTCACTTCAGGTTTACTGTATCCCTTGGACCTTCTTATTGACGACAAAACACAAAAATTGCATAGGAATTAAATACAAAAGGCACAATGCCGACTTAAGTACAAGAAGACTGGCTCTTCTTACTGTCTATGTTTTGAACCATTCCTGTGGCACTAGTTATAGAATCCGATGCTTCACTTCAGGTTTATTGTATCCCTTAGACCTTCTTATTGACGACGAGACACAGAAATTGCATCGGAATTAAATACAAAAGGCACAATGCCGACTTAAGTACAAGAAGACTGACTCTTGTTACGGACTATGTTTTGAGCACCTCCTGTGAGACCAGTATAAAATTCCGATGCTTCACTATATGTTTACTGTATCCCTTGGACCTTCTTATTGACGATGAAACACAGAAATTGCATCGGAATTAAATACAAAAGGCACAATGCCGACTTAAGTACAAGAAGACTGGCTCTTCTCACTGTCTATGTTTTGAACAATTCCTGTGACACTAGTTATAGATTACGATGCTTCACTTCAGGTTTACTGTATCCCTTGGACCTTCGTATTGACGACGAAATACAGAAATTGCATCGGAATTAAATACAAAAGGCACAATGCCGACTTGAGTAAAAGAAGACTGGCTCTTCTTACTGTCTATGTTTTGAACAATTCCTGTGACACTAGTTATAGATTACGATGCTTCACTTCAGGTTTACTGTATCCCTTGGACCTTCGTATTGACGACGAAACACAGAAATTGCATCGGAATTAAATATAAAAGGCACAATGCTGACTTAAGTACTAGAAGAGTGGCTCTTCTTACGGTCTATGCTTTCTACCATTTCTGTGACACTAGTTATGGATTCCGATGCTTCACTTCAGATTTACTGTATCCCTTGGACATTCGTATTGACGACGAAACACAAAAATTGCATCGGAATTAAATACTAATGGCACAATGCCGACTTAAGTACAAGAAGACTGACTCTTCTTACTGGCTATGTTTTGAACATCTCCTATGAGACCAGTATTAAATTCCGATGCCACACTATATGTTTACTGTATCCCTTGCACCTTCTTATTGACGATGAAACTCAGAAATTGCATCGGAATTAAATACTAAAGGCACAATGCCGACTTAAGTACATGAAGAATGGCTCTTCTTACGGTCTATGTTTTCAACCATTCCTGTGACACTAGTTATGGATTCCGATGATTAACCTCAGGTTTACTGTATCCCTTGGACCTTCGTATTGACGACGAAACACAGAAATTGCATCGGAATTAAATATAAAAGGCACAATGCTGACTTAAGTACTAGAAGAGTGGCTCTTCTTACGGTCTATGCTTTCTACCATTCCTGTGACACTAGTTATAGATTCCGATGCTACACTTCAGGTTTACTGTAGCCCTTGGACCTTCTTATTGACGACGAAACATAGAAATTGCATCGGAATTAAATACAAATGGCACAATGCCGACTTAAGTACAAGAAGACTGGCTCTTCTTACTGTCTATGTTTTGAACAATTCCTGTGACACTAGTTATAGATTCCGATGCTACACTTTAGGTTTACTGTATCCCTTGGACCGTCGTATTGACGACGAAACACAGAAATTGCATCGGAATTAAATACAAAAGGCACAATGCCGACTTAAGTACAAGAATACTTACTCTTCTTACTGACTATGTTGTGAACATTTCCTGAGAGACCAGTATTAAATTCCGATGCTTCACTATATGTTTACTGTATCGCTTGGACCTTCTTATTGACGATGAAAGACAGAAATTGCATCGGAATTAAATATAAAAGGCACAATGCTAACTTAAGTACTAGAAGAGTGGCTCTTCTTACGGTCTATGTTTTCAACCTTTCCTGTGACACTAGTTATGGATTCCGATGCTTAACCTCAGGTTTACTGTATCCCTTGGACCTTCGTATTGACGACGAAACACAGAAATTGCATCGGAATTAAATACAAATGGCACAATGCCGACTTAAGTACAAGAATACTGACTCTTCTTACTGACTATGTTTTGAACATTTCCTGTGAGGCCAGTATTAAATTCCGATGTTTCACTATATGTTTACTGTATCGCTTGGACCTTCTTATTGACGATGAAACACAGAAATTGCATCGGAATTAAATACAAAAGGCACAATGCTGACTTAAGTACAAGAAGAGTGGCTCTTCTTACGGTCTATGTTTTCAACCATTCCTGTGACACTAGTTATTGATTCCGATGCTTCACTTCAGGTTTACTGTATCCCTTGGACCTTATTATTGCGACGAAACACAGAAATTGCTTCAGATGTAAATACAAAAGGCACAATGCCGACTTAAGTACAAGAAGACTGACTCTTCTACTGACTATGTTTTGAACATCTCCTGTGAGACCAGTATTAAATTCCGATGCTTCACTATATGTTTACTGTATCCCTTGGACCTTCTTATTGACGATGAAACACAGATATTGCATCGGAATTAAATACAAAAGGCACAATGCCGACTTAAGTACAAGAAGACTGGCTCTTCTTACTGTCTATGTTTTGAACCATTCCTGTGAAACTAGTAATAGATTCCGATGCTTAACCTCAGGTTTACTGTATCCCTTGGACCTTCGTATTGACGACGAAACACAGAAATTGCATCGGAATTAAATACAAATGGCACAATGCCGACTTAAGTACAAGAATACTGACTCTTCTTACTGACTATGTTTTGAACATTTCCTGTGAGGCCAGTATTAAATTCCGATGTTTCACTATATGTTTACTGTATCGCTTGGACCTTCTTATTGACGATGAAACACAGAAATTGCATCGGAATTAAATACAAAAGGCACAATGCTGACTTAAGTACAAGAAGAGTGGCTCTTCTTACGGTCTATGTTTTCAACCATTCCTGTGACACTAGTTATTGATTCCGATGCTTCACTTCAGGTTTACTGTATCCCTTGGACCTTATTATTGCGACGAAACACAGAAATTGCTTCAGATGTAAATACAAAAGGCCCAATGCCGACTTAAGTACAAGAAGACTGACTCTTCTTACTGACTATGTTTTGAACATCTCCTGTGAGACCAGTATTAAATTCCGATGCTTCACTATATGTTTACTGTATCCCTTGGACCTTCTTATTGACGATGAAACACAGATATTGCATCGGAATTAAATACAAAAGGCACAATGCCGACTTAAGTACAAGAAGAGTGGCTCTTCTTACTGTCTATGTTTTGAACCATTCCTGTGACACTAGTAATAGATTCCGATGCTTCACTTCCGGTTTACTGTATCCCTTGGAACTTATTATTGACGACGAAACACAGAAATTGCTTCAGAATTAAATACAAAAGTCACAATGCCGACTTAAGTACAAGAAGACTGGCTCTTCTTACTGTCTATGTTTTGATCCATTCCTGTGACACTAGTTATAGATTCCGATGCTTCACTTCAGGTTTACTGTATCCCTTGGACCTTCTAATTGACGACAAAACACCGAAATTGCATCGGGATTAAATACAAAATCCACAATGCCGCCTTAAGTACAAGAAGACTGGCTCTTCTTACTGTCTATGTTTTGAACCATTCCTGTGGCACTAGTTATAGATTCCGATGTGTCACTTCAGG
Source organism: Schistocerca serialis cubense (assembly GCF_023864345.2). NCBI lineage: Eukaryota > Metazoa > Arthropoda > Insecta > Orthoptera > Acrididae > Schistocerca > Schistocerca serialis. The sequence goes on along the minus strand of NC_064640.1, from coordinate 1,074,798,158 downwards.
TTTACTGTAGCCCTTGGACCTTCTTATTGACGACGAAACATAGAAATTGCATCGGAATTAAATACAAAAGGCACAATGCCGACTTAAGTACAAGAAGACTGGCTCTTCTTACTGTCTATGTTTTGAACAATTCCTGTGACACTAGTTATAGATTCCGATGCTACACTTCAGGTTTACTGTATCCCTTGGACCATCGTATTGACGACGAAACACAGAAATTGCATCGGAATTAAATACAAAAGGCACAATGCCGACTTAAGTACACGAATACTGACTATGTTTTGAACATTTCCTGTGAGACCAGTATTAAATTCCGATGCTTCACTATATGTTTACTGTATCGCTTGGACCTTCTTATTGACGATGAAATATAGGAATTGCATCGGAATTAAATACAAAAGGCACAATGCTGACTTAAGTACAAGAAGAGTGGCTCTTCTTACGGTCTATGTTTTCAACCATTCCTGTGACACTAGTTATTGATTCCGATGCTTCACTTCAGGTTTACTGTATCCCTTGGACCTTATTATTGCGACGAAACACAGAAATTGCTTCAGATGTAAATACAAAAGCACAATGCCGACTTAAGTACAAGAAGACTGACTCTTCTTACTGACTATGTTTGAACATCTCCTGTGAGACCATTATTAAATTCCGATGCTTCACTATATGTTTACTGTATCCCTTGGACCTTCTTATTGACGATGAAACACAGAAATTGCAGCGGAATTAAATACAAAAGGCACAATGCCGACTTAAGTACAAGAAGAGTGGCTCTTCTTACTGTCTATGATTTGAACCATTCCTGTGACACTAGTTATAGATTCCGATGCTTCACTTCAAGTTTACTGTATCCCTTGGACCTTATTATTGACGACGAAACACAGAAATTGCTTCAGAATTAAATACAAAAGGCACAATGCCGACTTAAGTACAAGAAGACTGGATCTTCTTACTGTGTATGATTTGAACAATTCCTGTGACACTAGTTATTGATTCCGATGCTTCACTTCAGGTTTACTGTATCCCTTGGACCTTCTAATTGACGACAAAACACAGAAATTGCATCGGGATTAAATACAAAAGGCACAATGCCGACTTAAGTACAAGAAGACTGGCTCTTCTTACTGTCTATGTTTTGAACCATTCCTGTGGCACTAGTTATAGATTCCGATGTTCCACTTCAGGTTTACTGTAGCCCTTGGACCTTCTTATTGACGACGAAACATAGAAATTGCATCGGAATTAAATACAAAAGGCACAATGCCGACTTAAGTACAAGAAGACTGGCTCTTCTTACTGTCTATGTTTTGAACAATTCCTGTGAGACCAGTATTATATTCCGATGCTTCACTATATGTTTACTGTATCGTTTGGACCTTCTTATTGACGATGAAACGCAGAAATTGCATCGGAATTAAATACAAAAGGCACATTGCCGACTTAAGTACAAGAAGACTGGCTCTTCTTACTGTGTATGATTTGAACAATTCCTGTGACACTAGTTATTGATTCCGATGCTTCACTTCAGGTTTACTGTATCCCTTGGACCTTCTAATTGACGACAAAACACAGAAATTGCATCGGGATTAAATACAAAAGGCACAATGCCGACTTAAGTACAAGAAGACTGGCTCTTCTTACTGACTATGTTTTGAACCATTCCTGTGGCACTAGTTATAGATTTCGTTGTTTCACTTCAGGTTTACTGTAGCCCTTGGACCTTCTTATTGACGACGAAGCACAGAAATTGCATCGTAATTAAATACAAAAGGCACAATGCCGACTTAAGTAAAAGAGAACAGGCTCTTCTTACTGTCTATGTTTTTAACAATTCCTGTGACACTAGTTATAGATTCCGAAGCTTCACTTCAGGTTTGCTGTATCCCTTGGACCTTCGTATTGACGACGAAACACAGAAATTGCATCGGAATTAAATACAAAAGGCACAATGCCGACTTAAGTACAAGAATACTGACTCTTCTTACTGACTATGTTTTGAACATTTCCTGTGAGACCAGTAGTAAATTCCGATGCTTCACTATATGTTTCCTGTATCACTAGGACCATCTTATTGACGATGAAACACAGATATTGCATCCGAATTAAATACAAAAGGCACAATGCTGTTTTAAGCACAAGAAGAACGGCTCTTCTTACGGTCTATGTTTTCAACCATTCCTGTGACACTAGTTATGGATTCCGATGCTTCACTTCAGATTAACTGTATCCCTTGGACCCTCTTATTGACGACGAAACACAAAAATTGCATCGGAATTAAATACAAAAGGCACAATGCCGACTTAAGTACAAGAAGACTGACTCTTCTTACTGACTATGTTATGAACATCTCCTGTGAGACCAGTATTAAATTCCGATGCCACACCATATGTTTACTGTATCCCTTGCACCTTCTTATTGACGATGAAACACAGAAATTGCTTCGGAATTAAATACAAAAGGCACAATGCCAACTTAAGTACACGAAGACTGACTCTTCTTACTGACTATGTTTTGAACATTTCCTGTGAGACCAGTAGTAAATTCCGATGCCTCACTATATGTTACCTGTATCACTAGGACCATCTTATTGACGATGAAACACAGAAATTGCATCCGAGTTAAATACAAAGGGCACAATGCTGTTTTAAGCACAAGAAGAACGGCTCTTCTTACGGTCTATGTTTTGAACCATTCCTGTGACACTAGTTATTGATTCCGATGCTTCACTTCAGGTTTACTGTATCCCTTGGACCTTATTATTGCGACGAAACACAGAAATTGCTTAAGATTTAAATACAAAATGCACAATGCCGACTTAAGTACTAGAAGACTGGCTCTTCTTACTGTCTATGTTTTGAACCATTCCTGTGACACTAGTTATAGATTCCGATGCTTCACTTCAAGTTTACTGTATCCCTTGGACCTTCTTATTGACGACAAAACACAGAAATTGCATCGGAATTAAATACAAAAGGCACAATGCCGACTTAAGTACAAGAAGACTGGCTCTTCTTACTGTCTATGTTTTGAACCATTCCTGTGGCACTAGTTGTAGATTCCGATGCTTCACTTCAGGTTTACTGTATCCCTTGGACCTTCCTATTGACGACGAAACTCAGAAATTGCGTCGGAATTAAATACAAAAGGCACAATGCCGACTTAAGTACAAGAAGAGTGGCTCTTCTTACTGTCTATGTTTTGAACCATTCCTGTGACACTAGTAATAGATTCCGATGCTTCACTTCCGGTTTACTGTATCCCTTGGAACTTATTATTGACGACGAAACACAGAAATTGCTTCAGAATTAAATACAAAAGTCACAATGCCGACTTAAGTACAAGAAGACTGGCTCTTCTTACTGTCTATGTTTTGATCCATTCCTGTGACACTAGTTATAGATTCCGATGCTTCACTTCAGGTTTACTGTATCCCTTGGACCTTCTAATTGACGACAAAACACCGAAATTGCATCGGGATTAAATACAAAAGGCACAATGCCGCCTTAAGTACAAGAAGACTGGCTCTTCTTACTGTCTATGTTTTGAACCATTCCTGTGGCACTAGTTATAGATTCCGATGTGTCACTTCAGGTTTACTGTAGCCCTTGGACCTTCTTATTGACGACGAAACATAGAAATTGCATCGGAATTAAATACAAAAGGCACAATGCCGACTTAAGTACAAGAAGACTGGCTCTTCTTACTGTCTATGTTTTGAACAATTCCTGTGACACTAGTTATAGATTCCGATGCTACACTTCAGGTTTACTGTTTCCCTTGGACCGTCGTATTGACGACGAAACACAGAAATTGCATCGGAATTAAATACAAAAGGCACAATGCCGACTTAAGTACACGAATACTGACTATGTTTTGAACATTTCCTGTGAGACCAGTATTAAATTCCGATGCTTCACTATATGTTTACTGTATCGCTTGGACCTTCTTATTGACGATGAAATATAGGAATTGCATCGGAATTAAATACAAAAGGCACAATGCTGACTTAAGTACAAGAAGAGTGGCTCTTCTTACGGTCTATGTTTTCAATCATTCCTGTGACACTAGTTATTGATTCCGATGCTTCACTTCAGGTTTACTGTATCCCTTGGACCTTATTATTGCGACGAAACACAGAAATTGCTTCAGATGTAAATACAAAAGCACAATGCCGACTTAAGTACAAGAAGACTGACTCTTCTTACTGACTATGTTTGAACATCTCCTGTGAGACCATTATTAAATTCCGATGCTTCACTATATGTTTACTGTATCCCTTGGACCTTCTTATTGACGATGAAACACAGAAATTGCAGCGGAATTAAATACAAAAGGCACAATGCCGACTTAAGTACAAGAAGAGTGGCTCTTCTTACTGTCTATGTTTTGAACCATTCCTGTGACACTAGTTATAGATTCCGATGCTTCACTTCAAGTTTACTGTATCCCTTGGACCTTATTATTGACGACGAAACACAGAAATTGCTTCAGAATTAAATACAAAAGGCACAATGCCGACTTAAGTACAAGAAGACTGGATCTTCTTACTGTCTATGTTTTGAACCATTCCTGTGGCACTAGTTATAGATTCCGATGTTCCACTTCAGGTTTACTGTAGCCCTTGGACCTTCTTATTGACGACGAAACATAGAAATTGCATCGGAATTAAATACAAAAGGCACAATGCCGACTTAAGTACAAGAAGACTGGCTCTTCTTACTGTCTATGTTTTGAACAATTCCTGTGAGACCAGTATTATATTCCGATGCTTCACTATATGTTTACTGTATCGTTTGGACCTTCTTATTGACGTTGAAACGCAGAAATTGCATCGGAATTAAATACAAAAGGCACATTGCCGACTTAAGTACAAGAAGACTGGCTCTTCTTACTGTGTATGATTTGAACAATTCCTGTGACACTAGTTATTGATTCCGATGCTTCACTTCAGGTTTACTGTATCCCTTGGACCTTCTAATTGACGACAAAACACAGAAATTGCATCGGGATTAAATACAAAAGGCACAATGCCGACTTAAGTACAAGAAGACTGGCTCTTCTTACTGACTATGTTTTGAACCATTCCTGTGGCACTAGTTATAGATTCCGTTGTTTCACTTCAGGTTTACTGTAGCCCTTGGACCTTCTTATTGACGACGAAGCACTGAAATTGCATCGGAATTAAATACAAAAGGCACAATGCCGACTTAAGTAAAAGAGAACAGGCTCTTCTTACTGTCTATGTTTTTAACAATTCCTGTGACACTAGTTATAGATTCCGAAGCTTCACTTCAGGTTTGCTGTATCCCTTGTACCTTCGTATTGACGACGAAACACAGAAATTGCATCGGAATTAAATACAAAAGGCACAATGCCGACTTAAGTACAAGAATACTGACTCTTCTTACTGACTATGTTTTGAACATTTCCTGTGAGACCAGTAGTAAATTCCGATGCTTCACTATATGTTTCCTGTATCACTAGGACCATCTTATTGACGATGAAACACAGAAATTGCATCCGAATTAAATACAAAAGGCACAATGCTGTTTTAAGCACAAGAAGAACGGCTCTTCTTACGGTCTATGTTTTCAACCATTCCTGTGACACTAGTTATGGATTCCGATGCTTCACTTCAGATTAACTGTATCCCTTGGACCCTCTTATTGACGACGAAACACAAAAATTGCATCGGAATTAAATACAAAATGCACAATGCCGACTTAAGTACAAGAAGACTGACTCTTCTTACTGACTATGTTATGAACATCTCCTGTGAGACCAGTATTAAATTCCGATGCCACACCATATGTTTACTGTATCCCTTGCACCTTCTTATTGACGATGAAACACAGAAATTGCTTCGGAATTAAATACAAAAGGCACAATGCCAACTTAAGTACAAGAAGACTGACTCTTCTTACTGACTATGTTTTGAACATTTCCTGTGAGACCAGTAGTAAATTCCGATGCTTCACTATATGTTTCCTGTATCACTAGGACCATCTTATTGACGATGAAACACAGAAATTGCATCCGAGTTAAATACAAAAGGCACAATGCTGTTTTAAGCACAAGAAGAACGGCTCTTCTTACGGTCTATGTTTTGAACCATTCCTGTGACACTAGTTATTTTTTCCGATGCTTCACTTCAGGTTTACTGTATCCCTTGGACCTTATTATTGCGACGAAACACAGAAATTGCTTAAGATTTAAATACAAAATGCACAATGCCGACTTAAGTACTAGAAGACTGGCTCTTCTTACTGTCTATGTTTTGAACCATTCCTGTGACACTAGTTATAGATTCCGATGCTTCACTTCAAGTTTACTGTATCCCTTGGACCTTCTTATTGACGACAAAACACAGAAATTGCATCGGAATTAAATACAAAAGGCACAATGCCGACTTAAGTACAAGAAGACTGGCTCTTCTTACTGTCTATGTTTTGAACCATTCCTGTGGCACTAGTTGTAGATTCCGATGCTTCACTTCAGGTTTACTGTATCCCTTGGACCTTCCTATTGACGACGATACTCAGAAATTGCGTCGGAATTAAATACAAAAGGCACAATGCCGACTTAAGTACAAGAAGAGTGGCTCTTCTTACTGTCTATGTTTTGAACCATTCCTGTGACACTAGTAATAGATTCCGATGCTTCACTTCCGGTTTACTGTATCCCTTGGAACTTATTATTGACGACGAAACACAGAAATTGCTTCTGAATTAAATACAAAAGTCACAATGCCGACTTAAGTACAAGAAGACTGGCTCTTCTTACTGTCTATGTTTTGATCCATTCCTGTGACACTAGTTATAGATTCCGATGCTTCACTTCAGGTTTACTGTATCCCTTGGACCATCTAATTGACGACAAAACACCGAAATTGCATCGGGATTGAATACAAAAGGCACAATGCCGACTTACGTACAAGAAGACTGGCTCTTCTTACTGTCTATGTTTTGAACCATTCCTGTGGCACTAGTTATAGATTCCGATGTGTCACTTCAGGTTTACTGTAGCCCTTGGACCTTCTTATTGACGACGAAACATAGAAATTGCATCGGAATTAAATACAAAAGGCACAATGCCGACTTAAGTACAAGAAGACTGGCTCTTCTTACTGTCTATGTTTTGAACAATTCCTGTGACACTAGTTATAGATTCCGATGCTACACTTCAGGTTTACTGTATCCCTTGGACCGTCGTATTGACGACGAAACACAGAAATTGCATCGGAATTAAATACAAAAGGCACAATGCCGTCTTAAGTACACGAATACTGACTATGTTTTGAACATTTCCTGTGAGACCACTATTAAATTCCGATGCTTCACTATATGTTTACTGTATCGTTTGGACCTTCTTATTGACGATGAAACGCAGAAATTGCATCGGAATTAAATACAAAAGGCACATTGCCGACTTAAGTACAAGAAGACTGGCTCTTCTTACTGTGTATGTTTTGAACAATTCCTGTGAGACCACTATTATATTCCGATGCTTCACTATATGTTTACTGTATCGTTTGGACCTTCTTATTGACGATGAAACGCAGAAATTGCATCGGAATTAAATACAAAAGGCACATTGCCGACTTAAGTACAAGAAGACTGGCTCTTCTTACTGTGGTTGTTTTGAACAATTCCTGTGACACTAGTCATTGATTCCGAAGCTTCACTTCAGGTTTACTGTATCCCTTGGACCTTCTTATTGACGACGAGACACAGAAATTGCATCGGAATTAAATACAAAAAGCACAATGCCGACTTAAGTACAAGAAGACAGACTCTTCTTACTGACTATGTTTTGAACACCTCCTGTGAGACCAGTATTAAATTCCGATGCTTCACTATATGTTTACTGTATCCCTTGGACCTTCTTATTGACGATGTAACACAGAAATTGCATCGGAATTAAATACAAAAGGCACATTGCCGACTTAAGTACAAGAAGACTGGCTCTTCTTACTGTGTATGTTTTGAACAATTCCTGTGACACTAGTCATTGATTCCGATGCTTCACTTCAGGTTTACTGTATCCCTTGGACCTTCTTATTGACGACGAGACACAGAAATTGCATCGGAATTAAATACAAAAAGCACAATGCCGACTTAAGTACAAGAAGACAGACTCTTCTTACTGACTATGTTATGAACACCTCCTGTGAGACCAGTATTAAATTCCGATGCTTCACTATATGTTTACTGTATCCCTTGGACCTTCTTATTGACGATGTAACACAGAAATTGCATCGGAATTAAATACAAAAGGCACAATGCCGACTTAAGTACAAGAAGACTGGCTCTTCTCAATGTCTATGTTTTGAACCATTCCTATGACACTAGTTATAGATTCCGATGCTTCACTTCAGATTTACTGTATCCCTTGGACCTTCTAATTGACGACAAAACACAGACTTTGCATCGGGATTAAATACAAAAGGCACAATGCCGACTTAAGTACAAGAAGACTGGCTCTTCTTACTGACTATGTTTTGAACCATTCCTGTGGCACTAGTTATAGATTTCGATGTTTCACTTCAGGTTTACTGTAGCCCTTGGACCTTCTTATTGACGACGAAGCACAGAAATTGCATCGGAATTAAATACAAAAGGCACAATGCCGACTTAAGTAAAAGAGAACAAGCTCTTCTTACTGTCTATGTTTTTAACAATTCCTGTGACACTAGTTATAGATTCCGAAGCTTCACTTCAGGTTTACTGTATCCCTTGGACCTTCGTATTGACGACGAAACACAGAAATTGCATCGGAATTAAATACAAAAAGCACAATGCCGACTTAAGTACAAGAATACTGACTCTTCTTACTGACTATGTTTTGAACATTTCCTGTGAGACCAGTAGTAAATTCCGATGCTTCACTATATGTTTCCTGTATCACTAGGACCATCTTATTGACGATGAAACACAGAAATTGCATCCGAAATAAATACAAAAGGCACAATGCTGTTTTAAGCACAAGAAGAACGGCTCTTCTTACGGTCTATGTTTTCAACCATTCCTGTGACACTAGTTATGGATTCCGATGCTTCACTTCAGATTAACTGTATCCCTTGGACCCTCTTATTGACGACGAAACACAAAAATTGCATCGGAATTAAATACAAAAGGCACAATGCCGACTTAAGTACAAGAAGATTGACTTTTCTTACTGACTATGTTTTGAACATCTCCTGTGAGACCAGTATTAAATTCCGATGCCACACCATATGTTTACTGTATCCCTTGCACCTTCTTATTGACGATGAAACACAGAAATTGCATCGGAATTAAATACAAAAGGCACAATGCCAACTTAAGTACACGAAGACTGACTCTTCTTACTGTCTATGTTTTGAACCATTCCTGTGACACTAGTTATTGATTCCGATGCTTCACTTCAGGTTTACTGTATCCCTTGGACCTTATTATTGCGACGAAACACAGAAATTGCTTAAGATTTAAATACAAAATGCACAATGCCGACTTAAGTACAAGAAGACTGGCTCTTCTTACTGTCTATGTTTTGAACCATTCCTGTGGCACTAGTTGTAGATTCCGATGCTTCACTTCAGGTTTACTGTATCCCTTGGACCTTCTTATTGACGACGAAACACAGAAATTGTATCGGAATTAAATACAAAAGGCGCAATGCCGACTTAAGTACAAGAATACTGACTCTTCTTACTGACTATGTTTTGAACATTTCCTGTGAGACCAGTATTAAATTCCAATGCTTCACTATATGTTTACTGTATCGCTTGGACCTTCTTATTGACGATGAAACACAGAAATTGCATCGGAATTAAATACAAAAGGCACAATGCCGACTGAAGTATAAGAAGAGTGGCCCTTCTTACGGTCTATGTTTTCAACCATTCCTGTGACACTAGTTATGGATTCCGATGCTACACTTCAGGTTTACTGTATCCCTTGGACCTTCTTATTGACGACGAAACACAGAAATTGCATCAGAATTAAATACAAAAGGCACAATGCCGACTTAAGTACAAGAAGGCTGACTCTTCTTACTGACTATGTTTTGAACATCTCCTGTGAGACCAGTATTAATTTCCGATGCCTCACTATATGTTTACTGTATCCCTTGGACCTTCTTATTGACGATGAAACACAGAAATTGCATCGGAATTAAATACAAAAAACAAAATGCCGACTTAAGTACAAGAAGAGTGGCTCTTCTTACGGTCAATGTTTTCAACCTTTCCTGTGACACTAGTTATAGATTCCGATGCCACACCTCAGGTTTACTTTATCCCTTGGACCTTCTTATTGACGACGAAACACAGAAATTGCATCGGAATTAAACACAAAAGTCACAATGCCGACTTAAGTACAAGAAGACTGGCTCTTCTTACTGTCTACGTCTTGAACCATTCCTTTGATACTAGTTATAGATTCCGATGCTTCACATCAGGTTTACTGTATCCCTTGGACCTTCTTATTGACGACGATACACAGAAATTGCTTGGGAATTAAATACAAAAGGCACAATGCCAACTTAAGTACAAGAAGACTGACTCTTCTTACTGACTATGTTTTGAACATATCCTGTTAGACCAGTATTAAATTCCGATGCTTCACTATATGTTTACTGTATCCCTTGGACCTTCTTATTGACGATGAAACACAGAAATTGCATCGGAATTAAAAACAAAAGGCACAATGCCGACTTAAGTACAAGAAGAGTGGCTCTTCTTACTGTCTATGATTTGAACCATTCCTGTGACACTAGTTATAGATTCCGATGCTTCACTTCAGGTTTACTGTATCCCTTGGACCTTATTATTGACGACGAAACACAGAAATTGCTTCAAATTTAAATACAAATTGCATAATGCCGACTTAAGTACAAGAAGAGTGGCTCCTCTTACTGTCTATGTTTTGAACCATTCCTGTGACACTAGTTATAGATTCCGATGCATCACTTCAGGTTTACTGTATCCCATGGACCTTCTTATTGAAGACGAAACACAGAAATTGCTTCGGAATTAAATACAAATGGCACAATGCCGATTTAAGTACAAGAAGACTGACTCTTCTTACTGACTATGTTTTGAACATCTCCTGTGAGACCAGTATTAAATTCCGATGCCTCACTATATGTTTACTGTATCCCTTGGACCTTCTTATTGGCGGTGAAACATAGAAATAGCAGCGCAATTAAATACAAAAGGCACAATGCCGACTTAAGTACAAGAAGAATGGCTCTTCTTACTGTCCACATTTAGAACCATTCCTGTGACACTAGTTATAGATTCCGGTGCTTAACTTCAGGTTTACTGTATCCCTTGTACCTTCCTATTGACGACGAAACACTGATATTGCTTCGGAATTAAATACAAAAGGCACAATGAAGACTTAAGTACAAGAAAACTGGTTCCTCTTACTGTCTATGTTTTGAACCATTCCTGTGACACTAGTTATAGATTCCGATGCATCACTTCAGGTTTACTGTTTCCCTTGGACCTTCTTATTGACCTCAAAACACAGATATTGCATCGGAATTAAATACAAAAGGCACAATGCCGACTTAAGTACAAGAAGATTGGCTCTTCTTACTGTCAATGTTTTGAACCATTCCTGTGGCACTAGTTTTAGATTCCGATGCTTAACTTCAGATTTACTGTACCCCTTGGACCTTCTTATTGACGACAAAACACAGAAATTGCATCGTAATTAAATACAAAAGGCACAATGCCGACTTAAGTATAAGATGACTGCCTCTTCTTACTGTCTATGTTTTGAACCACTCCTGTGGCACTAGTTATAGATTCCGATGCTTCACTTCAGGTTTACTGAATCCCTTGGATCTTCTTATTGACGACGAAACACAGAAATTGCATCGGAATTAAATACAAAAGGCTCAATGCCGACTTAAGTACAAGAAGACTGACTCTTCTTACTGTATATGTTTTTAACAATTCCTGTGACACTAGTTATAGATTCCGATGCTTCACTTCAGGTTTACTGTATCCCTTGGACCTTCTTATTGACGACGAAACAAAGAAATTGCATCGGAATTAAATACAAAAGGCACAGTGCCGACTTAAGTACTAGAATACTGACTCTTCATACTGACTATGTTTTGAACACATCCTGTGAGGCCAGTATTAAATTCCGATGCTTCACTATATGTTTACTGTATCCCTTGGACCTTCTTATTGACGATAAGACACAGAAATTTCATCTGAATTAAATACAAAAGGCACAATGCCGACTTAAGTACAAGAGGAGTGGTTCTTCTTACAGTCGATGTTTTCAACCATTCCTGTGACACTAGTCATGGATTCCGATGCTTCACTTCAGGTTTACTGTATCCCTTGGACCTTCTTATTGACGACGAAACACAGAAATTGCTTCGGAATTAAATACAAAAGGCACAATGCCGATATAAGTACAAGAAGACTGACTTTTCTTAAAGACTATGTTTTGAACATATCCTGTGAGACCAGTATTAAATTCCGATGCCTCACGATATGTTTACTGTATCCCTTGGACCTTCTTATTGACGATGAAACACAGACATTGCATCGCAATTAAATACAAAAGGCACAATGCCGACGTAAGTACAAGAAGAATGGCTCTTCTAACTGTCCACGTTTAGAACCATTCCTGTGACACTAGTTATAGATTCCGGTGCTTCACTTCAGGTTTACTGTATCCCTTGTACCTTCCTATTGACGACAAAACACAGAAATTGCTTCGGAATTAAATACAAAAGGCACAATGCCGACTTAAGTACAAGAAGACTGACTCTTCTTACTGACTATGTTTTGAACATCTCCTGTGAGACCAGTATTAAATTCCGATGCCTCACTATATGTTTACTGTATCCCTTGGAGCTTCTTATTGACGATGAAACACAGAAATTGCATCGGAATTAAATACAAAAGGCACAATGCCGACTTAAGTACAAGAAGACTGCCTCTTCTTACTGTCTACGTTTTGAACCATTCCTGTGACACTAGTTATAGATTCCGATGCTTCACTTCTGGTTTACTGTATCCCTTGGACCTTCTTATTGACGACAAAACACAGAAATTTCATCGGAATTAAATACAAAGGGTACAATGCCGACTTAAGTACAAGACGACTGGCTCTTCTTACTGTCTATGATTTGAACCATTCCTGAGACACTAGTTATAGATTCCGATCCTTCACTTCAGGTTTACTGTATCCCTCTCACCTTCTTAATGACGACGAAACACAGAAATTGCATCGGAATTAAATACCAAAGGCACAATGCCGACTTAAGTACATGAAGACTGGCTCTTCTTACTGTCTATGTTTTGAACCATTCCTGTGACACTAGTTATAGATTCCGATGCTTCACTTCAGGTTTCCTGTATCTCTTTGACACTCTTATTGACGACGAATCACAGGAATTGCATCGGAAATAAATACAAAAGGCACAATGCCGACTTAAGTATATAAAGACTGGCTCTTCTTACTGTGTATGTTTGAACCATTCCTGTGACACCAGTTATGGATTCCGATGCTTCACTTCAGGTTTACTGTATCCCTTGGACCTTCTTATTGACGACGAAACACAGAAATTGCATCGGAATTAAATACAAAAGGTACAATGCTGACTTAAGTTCAAGAGGACTAACTCATCTCACTGTCTATGTTATGAACCATTCCTGTTACACTAGTTATAGATTCCGATGCTTCACTTCAGGTTTACTGTATCTCTTGTACCTTCATATTGACGACGAAACACAGAAATTGCTTCAAATTTAAATACAAAAGGCACAATGCCGACTTAAGTACAAGAAGACTGGCTCTTCTTACTGTCTATGTTTTGAACCATTCCTGTGGCACTAGTTAAAGATTCCGATGCTTCACTTCAGGTTTAATGTATCCCTTGGACCTTCTTATTGACGACGAAACACAGAAATTGCATCGGAATTAAATACAAAAGGCACAATGCCGACTTAAGTACAAGAAGACTGGCTCTTCTTACTGTCTATGTTTTGACCATCCCCTGTGAGACCAGTGTTAAATTCCGATGCCTCACTATATGTTTACTGTATCCCTTGGACCTTCTTATTGACGATGAAACACAGAAATAGCATCGCAATTAAATACAAAAGCACAATGCCGACTTAAGTACAAGAAAAATGGCTCTTCTTACTGTCCACCTTTAGAACCATTCCTGTGACACTAGTTATAGATTCCGGTGCTTCACTTCAGGTTTACTGTATCCCTTGTACCTTCCTATTGACGACGAAATACAGAAATTGATTCGGAATTAAATACAAAAGGCCCAATGCGACTTAAGTACAAGAAGACTGGTTCCTCTTACTGTCTATGTTTTGAACCATTCCTGTGACACTAGTTATAGATTCAGATGCTTCACTTCAGGTTTAGTGCATCCCTTGGACGTTCTTATTGACGACGAAACACAGAAATTGCATCGGAATTAAATACAAAAGGCGCAATGCCGACTTAAGTACAAGAATGCTGACTCTTCTTACTGACTATGTTTTGAACATTTCCTGTGAGACCAGTATTAAATTCCGATGCTTCACTATATGTTTACTGTATCCCTTGGACCTTCTTATTGACGATGAGACACAGAAATTTCATCTGAATTAAATACAAAAGGCACAATGCCGACTTAACTACAAGTAGCGTGGTTCTCCTTACGGTCTATGTTTTCAACCATTCCTGAGATACTAGTCATGGATTCCGATGCTTCACTTCAGGTTTACTGTAACCCATGGACCTTCTTATTGACGACGAAACAGAGAAATTGCTTCGGAATTAAATACAAATGGCACAATGCCGATTTAAGTACAAGAAGACTGACTCTTCTTACTGACTATGTTTTGAACATCTCCTGTGAGACCAGTATTAAATTCCGATGCCTCACTATATGTTTACTGTATCCCTTGGACCTTCTTATTGACGATGAAACACAGAAATAGCATCGCAATTGAATACAAAGGCACAATGCCGACTTAAGTACAAGAAGAATGGCTCTTTTTACTGTCCACGTTTAGAACCATTCCTGTGACACTAGTTATAGATTCCGATGCTTCACTTCAGGTTTACTGTATCCCTTGTACCTTCCTATTGACGACGAAACACAGACATTGCTTCGGAATTAAATACAAAAGGCACAATGCCGACTTAAGTACAAGAAGACTGGTTCCTCTTACTGTCTATGTTTTGAACCATTCCTGTGACACTAGTTATCGATTCCGATGCATCACTTTAGGTTTACTGTTTTCCTTGGACCTTCTTATCGACGACAAAACACAGATATTGCATCGGAATTAAATACAAAAGACACAATGCCGACTTAAGTACAAGAAGACTGGCTCTTCTTACTGTCAATGATTTGAACCATTCCAGTGGCACTAGTTATAGATTCCGATGCTTCACTTCAGGTTTACTATATCCCTTGGACCTTCTTATTGACGACAAAACACAGAAATTGCATCGGAATTAAATACAAAAGGCACAATGCCGACTTAAGTATAAGATGACTGCCTCTTCTTGCTGTCTATGTTTTGAACCATTTCTGTTACACTAGTTATAGATTCCGATGCTTCACTTCAGGTTTACTGTATCCCTTGGACCCTCTTATTGACGACGAAACACAGAAATTGCATCGGAATTAAATACAAAAGGCTCAATGCCGACTTAAGTACAAGAAGACTGACTCTTCTTACTGTATATGTTTTTAACAATTTCTGTGACACTAGTTATAGATTGCGATGCTTCACTTCAGGTTTACTGTATCCCATGGACCTTCTTATTGACGACGAAACACAGAAATTGCATCGGAATTAAATACAAAAGGCACAATGCCGACATAAGTACAAGAATACTGACTCTTCTTACTGACTATGTTTTGAACATTTCCTGTGAGACCGGTATTAAATTCCGATGCTTCACTATATGTTTACTGTATCGCTTGGACTTTCTTATTGACGATGAAACACAGAAATTGCATCGGAATTAAATACAAAAGGCACAATGCCGACTTAAGTACAAGAAGAGTGGCTCTTCTTACGGCCTATGTTTTCAACCATTCCTGTGACACTAGTTATGGATTAGGATGCTTCACTTCAGGTTTACTGTATCCCTTGGACCTTCTTATTGACGACGAAACACAGAAATTGCATCGGAATTAAATACAAAAGGCACAATGCCGACTTAAGTACCAGAGGACTGACTCTTCTTACTGACTATGTTTTGAACATCTCCTGTGAAACCAGTATTAATTTCCGATGCCTCACTATATGTTTACTGTATCCCTTGGAGCTTCTTATTGACGATGAAACACAGAAATTGCATCGGAATTAAATACAAAAGGCACAATGCCGCCTTATGTACATGAAGACTGGCTCTTCTTACTGTCAATATTTTGAACCATTCCTGTGCCACTAGTTATTGATTCCGATGCTTCACTTCAAGTTTACTGTATCCCTGGGACCTTCTTATTGACGACAATACACAGAAATTGCATCGGAATTTAATACAAAAGGCACAATGCCGACTTAAGTACAATAAGACTGGCTCTTCTTACTGTCTATGTTTTGAACCATTCCTGTGGCACCAGTTATAGATTCCGATGCTTCACTTCGGGTTTACTGTATCCCTTGGACATTCTTATTGACGACGAAACACAGAAATTGCGTCGGAATTAAATACAAAAGGCACAATGCCGACTTAAGTACAAGAAGACTGGCTCTTCTTACTGTCTATGTTTTGAACAATTCCTGTGACACTAGCTATAGATTCCGATGCTTCACTTCAGGTTTACTGTATCCCTTGGACCTTCTTATTGACGACGAAACACAGAAATTGCATCGGAATTAAATACAAAACGCGCAATGACGACTTAAGTACAAGAATACTGACTCTTCTTACTGACTATGTATTGAACATTTCCTGTGAGACCAGTATTGCAATCCGATGCTTCACTATATGTTTACTGTATCGCTTCGACCTTCTTATTGACGATGAAACACAGAAATTGCATCGGAATTAAATACAAAAGGCACAATGCCAACTCAAGTATAAGAAGAGTGGCTCTTCTTACGGTCTATGTTTTCAACCATTCCTGTGACACTAGTTATGGATTCCGATGCTTTACTTCAGGTTTACTGTATCCCTTGGACCTTCTTATTGACGACGAAACACAGAAATTGCATCGGAATTAAATACAAAAGCCACAATGCCGACTTAAGTACAAGAAGACTGAATCTTCTTACTGACTATGATTTGAACATCTCCTGTGAGACCAGTATTAATTTCCGATGCCTCACTATATGTTTACTGTATCCCTTGGACGTTCTTATTGACGATGAAACACAGAAATTGCATTGGAATTAAATACAAAAAGCAAAATGCCGACTTAAGTACAAGAAGAGTGGCTCTTCTTACGGTCTATGTTTTCAACCATTCCTGTGACACTAGTTATAGATTCCGTTGCTACACCTCAGGTTTACTGTATCCCTTGGACCTTATTATTGGCGACGAAACACAGAGATTGCTTCAGATTTAAATACAAAACGCATAATGCCGACTTAAGTACAAGAAGACTGGCTCTTCTGACTGCCTATGTTTTGAACCATTCCTGTGACACTAGTTATAGATTCCGATGCTTCACTTCAGGATTACTGTATCCCTTGGACCTTCGTATTGACGGCAAAACACAAAAATTGCATCGGAATTAAATACAAAAGGCACAATGCCGACTTAAGTACTAGAAGACTGGCTCTTCTTACTGTCTATGTTTTGAACCATTCCTGTGGCACTAGTTATTGATTCCGATGCTTCACTTCAGGTTTACTGTATCTCTTGTACCTTCATATTGACGACGAAACACAGAAATTGCTTCAAAATTAAATACAAAAGGCACAATGCCGACTTAAGTACAAGAAGACTGGCTCTTCTTACTGTCTATGTTTTGAACCATTCCTGTGGCACTAGTTAAAGATTCCGATGCTTCACTTCAGGTTTACTGTATCCCTTGGCCCTTCTTATTGACGACGAAACACAGAAATTGCATCGGAATTATATACAAAAGGCACAATGCCGACTTAAGTACAAGAAGACTGGCTCTTCTTACTGTCTATGTTTTGACCATCCCCTGTGAGACCAGTATTAAATTCCGATGCCTCACTATATGTTTACTGTATCCCTTGGACCTTCTTATTGACGATGAAACACAGAAATAGCATCGCAATTAAATACAAAAGGCACAATGCCGACTTAAGTACAAGAAAAATGGCTCTTCTTACTGTCCACCTTTAGAACCATTCCTGTGAGACTAGTTATAGATTCCGGTGCTTCACTTCAGGTTTACTGTATCCCTTGTACCTTCCTATTGACGACGAAACACAGAAATTGATTCGGAATTATATACAAAAGGCCCAATGCGACTTAAGTACAAGAAGACTGGTTCCCCTTACTGTCTATGTTTTGAACCATTCCTGTGACACTAGTTATAGATTCCGATGCTTCACTTCAGGTTTAGTGCATCCCTTGGACGTTCTTATTGACGACGAAACACAGAAATTGCATCGGAATTAAATACAAAAGGCGCAATGCCGACTTAAGTACAAGAATACTGACTCTTCTTACTGACTATGTTTTGAACATTTCCTGTGAGACCAGTATTAAATTCCGATGCTTCACTATATGTTTACTGTATCCCTTGGACCTTCTTATTGACGATGAGACACAGAAATTTCATCTGAATTAAATACAAAAGGCACAATGCCGACTTAACTACAAGAAGCGTGGTTCTTCTTACGGTCTATGTTTTCAACCATTCCTGTGACACTAGTCATGGATTCCGATGCTTCACTTCAGGTTTACTGTATCCCTTGGACCTTCTTATTGACGACGAAACAGAGAAATTGCTTCGGAATTAAATACAAATGGCATAATGCCGATTTAAGTACAAGAAGACTGACTCTTCTTACTGACTATGTTTTGAACATCTCCTGTGAGACCAGTATTAAATTCCGATGCCTCACTATATGTTTACTGTATCCCTTGGACCTTCTTATTGACGATGAAACACGGAAATAGCATCGCAATTGAATACAAAGGCACAATGCCGACTTAAGTACAAGAAGAATGGCTCTTTATACTGTCCACGTTTAGAACCATTCCTGTGACACTAGTTATAGATTCCGATGCTTCACTTCAGGTTTACTGTATCCCTTGTACCATCCTATTGACGACGAAACACAGACATTGCTTCGGAATTAAATACAAAAGGCACAATGCCGACTTAAGTACAAGAAGGCTGGTTCCTCTTACTGTCTATGTTTTGAACCATTCCTGTGACACTAGTTATAGATTCCGATGCATCACTTCAGGTTTACTGTTTCCCTTGGACCTTCTTATCGACGACAAAACACAGATATTGCATCGGAATTAAATACATAAGACACAATGCCGACTTAAGTACAAGAAGACTGGCTCTTCTTACTGTCAATGTTTTGAACCATTCCTGTGGCACTAGTTATAGATTACGATGCTTCACTTCAGGTTTACTGTATCCCTTGGACCTTCTTATTGACGACAAAACACAGAAATTGCATCGGAATTAAATACAAAAGGCACAATGCCGACTTAAGTATAAGATGACTGCCTCTTCTTGCTGTCTATGTTTTGAACCATTCCTGTGGCACTAGTTATAGATTCCGATGCTTCACTTCAGGTTTACTGTATCCCTTGGACCTTCTTATTGACGACGAAACACAGAAATTGCATCGGAATTAAATACAAAAGGCTCAATGCCGACTTAAGTACAAGAAGACTTACTCTTCTTACTGTATATGTTTTTAACAATTTCTGTGACACTAGTTATAGATTGCGATGCTTCACTTCAGGTTTACTGTATCCCTTGGACCTTCTTATTGACGACGAAACACAGAAATTGCATCGGAATTAAATACAAAAGGCACAATGCCGACATAAGAACAAGAATACTGACTCTTCTTACTGACTATGTTTTGAACATTTCCTGTGAGACCAGTATTAAATTCCGATGCTTCACTATATGTTTACTGTATCGCTTGGACCTTCTTATTGACGATGAAACACAGAAATTGCATCAGAATTAAATACAAAAGGCACAATGCCGACTTAAGTACAAGAAGAGTGGCTCTTCTTACGGCCTATGTTTTCAACCATTCCTGTGACACTAGTTATGGATTAGGATGCTTCACTTCAGGTTTACTGTATCCCTTGGACCTTCTTATTGACGACGAAACACAGAAATTGCATTGGAATTAAATACAAAAGGCACAATGCCGACTTAAGTACCAGAGGACTGACTCTTCTTACTGACTATGTTTTGAACATCTCCTGTGAGACCAGTATTAATTTCCGATGCCTCACTATATGTTTACAGTATCCCTTGGAGCTTCTTATTGACGATGAAACACAGAAATTGCATCGGAATTAAATACAAAAGGCACAATGCCGCCTTATGTACATGAAGACTGGCTCTTCTTACTGTCAATATTTTGAACCATTCCTGTGCCACTAGTTATTGATTCCAATGCTTCACTTCAAGTTTACTGTATCCCTGGGACCTTCTTATTGACGACAATACACAGAAATTGCATCGGAATTAAATACAAAAGGCACAATGCCGACTTAAGTACAAGAAGACTGGCTCTTCTTACTGTCTATGTTTTGAACCATTCCTGTGGCACCAGTTATAGATTCCGATGGTTCACTTCGGGTTTACTGTACCCCTTGGACATTCCTATTGACGACGAAACACAGAAATTGCGTCGGAATTAAATACAAAAGGCACAATGCCGACTTAAGTACAAGAAGACTGGCACTTCTTACTGTCTATGTTTTGAACAATTCCTGTGACACTAGTTATAGATTCCGATGCTTCACTTCAGATTTACTGTATCCCTTGGACCTTCTTATTGACGACGAAACACAGAAATAGCATCGGAATTAAATACAAAACGCGCAATGCCGACTTAAGTACAAGAATACTGACTCTTCTTACTGACTATGTATTGAACATTTCCTGTGAGACCAGTATTGCATTCCGATGCTTCACTATATGTTTACTGTATCGCTTGGACGTTCTTATTGACGATGAAACACAGAAATTGCATTGGAATTAAATACAAAAGGCAAAATGCCGACTTAAGTACAAGAAGAGTGGCTCTTCTTACGGTCTATGTTTTCAACCATTCCTGTGACAGTAGTTATAGATTCCGTTGCTACACCTCAGGTTTACTGTATCCCTTGGACCTTCTTATTGACGACGAAACACAGAAATTGCATCGGAATTAAATGCAAAAGTCACAATGCCGACTTAAGTACAAGAAGACTGGCTCTTCTTATTGTCTATGTCTAGAACCATTCCTTTGACACTAGTTATAGATTCCGATGCTTCACCTCAGGTTTACTGTATCCCTTGGACCTTCTTATTGACGACGATACACAGAAATTACATCGGAATTAAATACGAAAGGCACAATGCCGACTTAAGTACAAGAAGACTGACTCTTCTTACTGACTATGTTTTGAACATATCCAGTGAGACCAGTATTAAATTCCGATGCTTCACTATTTGTTTACTGTTTATCTTGGACCTTCTTATTGACGATGAAACACAGAAATTGCATCGGAATTAAATACAATAGGCACAATGCCGACTTAAGTACAAGAAGAGTGGCTCTTCTTACTGTCTATGTTTTGAACCATTCCTGTGACACTAGTTATAGATTCCGATGCTTCACTTCAGGGTTTCTGTATCCCTTGGACCTTATTATTGGCGACGAAACACAGAGATTGCTTCAGATTTAAATACAAAACGCATAATGCCGACTTAAGTACAAGAAGACTGGCTCTTCTGACTGCCTATGTTTTGAACCATTCCTGTGACACTAGTTATAGATTCCGATGCTTCACTTCAGGTTTACTGTATCCCTTGGACCTTCTTATTGACGGCAAAACACAAAAATTGCATCGGAATTAAATACAAAAGGCACAATGCCGACTTAAGTACAAGAAGACTGGCTCTTCTTACTGTCTATGTTTTGAACCATTCCTGTGGCAATAGTTATAGATTCCGATGCTTCACTTCAGGTTTACTGTATCCCTTCGACCTTCTTATTGACGACGAAACACAGAAATTGCATCGGAATTAAATACAAGAGGCACAATGCCGACTTAAGTACAAGAAGAGTGGTTCTTCTTACGGTCTATGTTTTCAACCATTCCTATGACACTAGTCATGGATTCCGATGCTTCACTTCAGGTTTACTGTATCCCTTATACCTTCTTATTGACGACGAAACACAGAAATTGCTTCGGAATTAAATACAAAAGGCACAATGCCGATTTAAGTACAAGAAGACTGACTCTTCTTACTGACTATGATTTGAACATCTCCTCTGAGACCAGTATTAAATTCCGATGCCTCACTATATGTTTACTGTATCCCTTGGACCTTCTTATTGACGATGAAACACAGAAATAGCATCGGAATTAAATACAAAAGGCACAATGCCGACTTAAGTACAAGAAGACTGACTCTTCTTACTGTCTATGTTTTGAAGCATTCCTGTGACACTAGTTACAGATTCCGATGCTTCACTTCAGGTTTACTGTATCCCTCTGACCTTCTTACTGACGATGAAACACAGAAATTGCATCGGAATGAAATACAAAGGGCACAATGCCGACTTAAGTACAAGACGACTGGCTCTTCTTACTGTCTATGATTTGAACCATTCCTGAGACACTAGTTATAGATTCCGAAGCTTCACATCAGGTTTACTGTATACCTTGGACTTCTTATTGACGACGTCACACAGAAATTGCATCGGAATTAAATACAAAATGTACAATGCCGAATTAAGTACAAGAAGACTGACTCTTCTTACTGCCTATGTTTTGAACCATTCCTGTGACACTGGTTATAGATTCCGATGCTTCACTTCAGGTTTACTGCATCCCTTGGACCTTCTTAATGACGACGAAACACAGAAATTGCATCGGAATTAAATACTAAAGGCACAATGCCGACTTAAGTACATGAAGACTGGCTCTTCTTACTGTCTATGTTTTGAACCATTCCTGTGACACTAGTTATAGATTCTGATCCTTGACTTCAGGTTTACTGTATCCCTTCGACCCTCTTATTGACGACGAATCACAGGAATTGCATCGGAAATAAATACAAAAGGCACAATGCCGACTTAAGTACAAGAAGACTGGCTCTTCTTACTGTCTATGCTTTGAACCATTCCTGTGACACTAGTTATAGATTCCGATGCATCGCATCAGGTTTACTGTATCCCTTGGACCTTCTTATTGGCGTCGAAACACGGAAATCTCATCGGAATTAAATAGAAAAGGCACAATGCCGACTTAAGTACAAGAAGACTGGCTCTTCTTACTGTCTAAAACTTGAACCATTCCTGAGACACTAGTTATAGATTCCGAAGCTTCACTACAGATTTACTGTATCCCTTGGACCTTCTTATTGACGACGAAACACAGAAATTGCATCGGAATAAAACACAAAAGGTACAACGCCGAATTAAGTACAAGAAGACTGACTCATCTTACTGCCTATGTTGTGAACCATTCCTGTGACACTAGTTATAGATTCCGATGCTTCACGTCAGATTTACTGTATCCCTTGGACCTACTTATTGACGACGAAACATAGAAATTGCATCGGAATTAAATCCAAAAGGCACAATGCCGACTTAAGTACATGAAGAATGGCTCTTCTTACTGTCTATGAATTGAACCATTCCTGTGACACTAGTTACCGATTCCGATGCGTGACGTCAGGTTTACTGTATCCCTTGGACCTTCTTATTGACGACGAAACACAGAAATTGCATCGGAATTAAATACTAAAGGCACAATGCCGACTTAAGTACAAGAAGACTTACTCTTCTTACTGTCTATGTTTTGAACAATTCCTGTGACACTAGTTATAGATTCCGATGCTTCACTTCAGGTTTACTGTATCCCTTGGACCTTCTTATTGACGACGAAACACAGAAATTGCATCGGAATTAAATACAAAAGGCGCAATGCCGACTTAAGTACAAGAATACTGACTCTTCTTACTGACTATGCTTTGAACATTTCCTGTGAGACCAGTATTAAATTCCGATGCTTCACTATATGTTTACTGTATCCCTTGGACCTTCTTATTGACGATGAGACACAGAAATTGCATCTGAATTAAATACAAAAGGCACAATGCCGACTTAAGTACAAGATGAGTGGTTCTTCTTACGGTCTATGTTTTCAACCATTCCTGTGACACTAGTCATGGATTCCGATGCTTCACTTCAGGTTTACTGTATCCCTTGGACCTTCTTGTTGACGACGAAACACAGAAATTGCTTCGGAATTAAATAGAAAAGGCACAATGCCGATTTAAGTACAAGAAGACTGACTCGTCTTACTGACTATGTTTTGAACATCTCCTGTGAGACCAGTATTAAATTCCGATGCCTCACTATATGTTTACTGTATCCCTTTGAACTTCTTATTGACGATGAAACACAGAAATTGCATCGGAATTAAATACAAAAGGCACAATGCCGACTTAAGTACAAGAAGAATGGCTCTTCTTACTGTCCACGTTTAGAACCATTCCTGTGACACTAGTTATAGATTCCGGTGCTTCACTTCAGGTTTACTGTATCCCTTGTACCTTCCTATTGACGACGAAACACAGAAATTGCTTCGGAATTAAATACAAAAGGCACAATGCCGACTTAAGTACAAGAAGACTGGTTCCTCTTACTGTCTATGTTTTGAACCATTCCTGTGGCAATAGTTATAGATTCCGATGCTTCACTTCAGGTTTACTGTATCCCTTCGACCTTCTTATTGACGACGAAACACAGAAATTGCATCGGAATTAAATACAAGAGGCACAATGCCGACTTAAGTACAAGAAGAGTGGTTCTTCTTACGGTCTATGTTTTCAACCATTCCTATGACACTAGTCATGGATTCCGATGCTTCACTTCAGGTTTACTGTATCCCTTATACCTTCTTATTGACGACGAAACACAGAAATTGCTTCGGAATTAAATACTAAAGGCACAATGCCGATTTAAGTACAAGAAGACTGACTCTTCTTACTGAGTATGTTTTGAACATCTCCTGTGAGACCAGTATTAAATTCCGATGCCTCACTATATGTTTACTGTATCCCTTGGAGCTTCTTATTGACGATGAAACACAGAAATAGCATCGGAATTAAATACAAAAGGCACAATGCCGACTTAAGTACAAGAAGACTGACTCTTCTTACTGTCTATGTTTTGAAGCATTCCTGTGACACTAGTTACAGATTCCGATGCTTCACTTCAGGTTTACTGTATCCCTCTGACCTTCTTACTGACGATGAAACACAGAAATTGCATCGGAATGAAATACAAAGGGCACAATGCCGACTTAAGTACAAGACGACTGGCTCTTCTTACTGTCTATGATTTGAACCATTCCTGAGACACTAGTTATAGATTCCGAAGCTTCACATCAGGTTTACTGTAAACCTTGGACTTCTTATTGACGACGTCACACAGAAATTGCATCGGAATTAAATACAAAATGTACAATGCCGAATTAAGTACAAGAAGACTGACTCTTCTTACTGCCTATGTTTTGAACCATTCCTGTGACACTGGTTATAGATTCCGATGCTTCACTTCAGGTTTACTGCATCCCTTGGACCTTCTTAATGACGACGAAACACAGAAATTGCATCGGAATTAAATACCAAAGGCACAATGCCGACTTAAGTACATGAAGACTGGCTCTTCTTACTGTCTATGTTTTGAACCATTCCTGTGACACTAGTTATAGATTCTGATGCTTGACTTCAGGTTTACTGTTTCCCTTGGACCTTCCTATTGACGACACATAGAAATTGCATCGGAATTAAATACAAAAGGCACAATGCCGACTTAAGTACAAGAATACCGCCTCTTCATACTGACTATGTTTTGAACATTTCCTGTGAGACCAGTATTAAATTCCGATGCCTCACTATATGTTTACTGTATCCCTTGGAGCTTTTTATTGACGATGAAACACAGAAATTGCATCGGAATTAAATACAAAAGGCACAATGCCGACTAAAGTACAAGAAGACTGGCTCTTCTTACTGTCTATGTTTTGAACCATTCCTGTGGCAATAGTTATAGATTCCGATGCTTCACTTAAAGTTTACTGTATCTCTTCGACCTTCTTATTGACGACGAAACACAGAAATTGCATCAGAAATAAATACAAAAGGCACAATGCAGACTTAAGTACAAGAGGACTGGCTCTTCTTACTGTCTATGTTTTGAACAATTACTGTGACACTAGTTATAGATTCCGATGCTTCACTTCAGGTTTACTGTATCCCTTGGACCTTCTTATTGACGACGAAACACAGAAATTGCATCGGAATTAAATACAAGAGGCACAATGCCGACTTAAGTACAAGAAGAGTGGTTCTTCTTACGGTCTATGTTTTCAACCATTCCTATGACACTAGTCATGGATTCCGATGCTTCACTTCAGGTTTACTGTATCCCTTATACCTTCTTATTGACGACGAAACACAGAAATTGCTTCGGAATTAAATACAAAAGGCACAATGCCGATTTAAGTACAAGAAGACTGACTCTTCTTACTGAGTATGTTTTGAACATCTCCTGTGAGACCAGTATTAAATTCCGATGCCTCACTATATGTTTACTGTATCCCTTGGACCTTCTTATTGACGATGAAACACAGAAATAGCATCGGAATTAAATACAAAAGGCACAATGCCGACTTAAGTACAAGAAGACTGGCTCTTCTTACTGTCTATGTTTTGAACCATTCCTGTGGCAATAGTTATAGATTCCGATGCTTCACTTCAGGTTTACTGTATCCCTTCGACCTTCTTATTGACGACGAAACACAGAAATTGCATCGGAATTAAATACAAGAGGCACAATGCCGACTTAAGTACAAGAAGAGTGGTTCTTCTTACGGTCTATGTTTTCAACCATTCCTATGACACTAGTCATGGATTCCGATGCTTCACTTCAGGTTTACTGTATCCCTTATACCTTCTTATTGACGACGAAACACAGAAATTGCTTCGGAATTAAATACAAAAGGCACAATGCCGATTTAAGTACAAGAAGACTGACTCTTCTTACTGACTATGTTTTGAACATCTCCTCTGAGACCAGTATTAAATTCCGATGCCTCACTATATGTTTACTGTATCCCTTGGACCTTCTTATTGACGATGAAACACAGAAATAGCATCGGAATTAAATACAAAAGGCACAATGCCGACTTAAGTACAAGAACACTGACTCTTCTTACTGTCTATGTTTTGAAGCATTCCTGTGACACTAGTTACAGATTCCGATGCTTCACTTCAGGTTTACTGTATCCCTCTGACCTTCTTACTGACGATGAAACACAGAAATTGCATCGGAATGAAATACAAAGGGCACAATGCCGACTTAAGTACAAGACGACTGGCTCTTCTTACTGTCTATGATTTGAACCATTCCTGAGACACTAGTTATAGATTCCGAAGCTTCACATCAGGTTTACTGTATACCTTGGACTTCTTATTGACGACGTCACACAGAAATTGCATCGGAATTAAATACAAAATGTACAATGCCGAATTAAGTACAAGAAGACTGACTCTTCTTACTGCCTATGTTTTGAACCATTCCTGTGACACTGGTTATAGATTCCGATGCTTCACTTCAGGTTTACTGCATCCCTTGGACCTTCTTAATGACGACGAAACACAGAAATTGCATCGGAATTAAATACCAAAGGCACAATGCCGACTTAAGTACATGAAGACTGGCTCTTCTTACTGTCTATGTTTTGAACCATTCCTGTGACACTAGTTATAGATTCTGATCCTTGACTTCAGGTTTACTGTATCCCTTCGACCCTCTTATTGACGACGAAACACAGGAATTGCATCGGAAATAAATACAAAAGGCACAATGCCGACTTAAGTACAAGAAGACTGGCTCTTCTTACTGTCTATGCTTTGAACCATTCCTGTGACACTAGTTATAGATTCCGATGCATCGCATCAGGTTTACTGTATCCCTTGGACCTTCTTATTGGCGACGAAACACGGAAATCTCATCGGAATTAAATAGAAAAGGCACAATGCCGACTTAAGTACAAGAAGACTGGCTCTTCTTACTGTCTAAAACTTGAACCATTCCTGAGACACTAGTTATAGATTCCGAAGCTTCACTACAGATTTACTGTATCCCTTGGACCTTCTTATTGACGACGAAACACAGAAATTGCATCGGAATAAAACACAAAAGGTACAACGCCGAATTAAGTACAAGAAGACTGACTCATCTTACTGCCTATGTTGTGAACCATTCCTGTGACACTAGTTATAGATTCCGATGCTTCACGTCAGATTTACTGTATCCCTTGGACCTACTTATTGACGACGAAACATAGAAATTGCATCGGAATTAAATCCAAAAGGCACAATGCCGACTTAAGTACATGAAGAATGGCTCTTCTTACTGTCTATGAATTGAACCATTCCTGTGACACTAGTTACCGATTCCGATGCGTGACGTCAGGTTTACTGTATCCCTTGGACCTTCTTATTGACGACGAAACACAGAAATTGCATCGGAATTAAATACTAAAGGCACAATGCCGACTTAAGTACAAGAAGACTTACTCTTCTTACTGTCTATGTTTTGAACAATTCCTGTGACACTAGTTATAGATTCCGATGCTTCACTTCAGGTTTACTGTATCCCTTGGACCTTCTTATTGACGACGAAACACAGAAATTGCATCGGAATTAAATACAAAAGGCGCAATGCCGACTTAAGTACAAGAATACTGACTCTTCTTACTGACTATGCTTTGAACATTTCCTGTGAGACCAGTATTAAATTCCGATGCTTCACTATATGTTTACTGTATCCCTTGGACCTTCTTATTGACGATGAGACACAGAAATTGCATCTGAATTAAATACAAAAGGCACAATGCCGACTTAAGTACAAGATGAGTGTTTCTTCTTACGGTCTATGTTTTCAACCATTCCTGTGACACTAGTCATGGATTCCGATGCTTCACTTCAGGTTTACTGTATCCCTTGGACCTTCTTGTTGACGACGAAACACAGAAATTGCTTCGGAATTAAATAGAAAAGGCACAATGCCGATTTAAGTACAAGAAGACTGACTCGTCTTACTGACTATGTTTTGAACATCTCCTGTGAGACCAGTATTAAATTCCGATGCCTCACTATATGTTTACTGTATCCCTTTGAACTTCTTATTGACGATGAAACACAGAAATTGCATCGGAATTAAATACAAAAGGCACAATGCCGACTTAAGTACAAGAAGAATGGCTCTTCTTACTGTCCACGTTTAGAACCATTCCTGTGACACTAGTTATAGATTCCGGTGCTTCACTTCAGGTTTACTGTATCCCTTGTACCTTCCTATTGACGACGAAACACAGAAATTGCTTCGGAATTAAATACAAAAGGCACAATGCCGACTTAAGTACAAGAAGACTGGTTCCTCTTACTGTCTATGTTTTGAACCATTCCTGTGGCAATAGTTATAGATTCCGATGCTTCACTTCAGGTTTACTGTATCCCTTCGACCTTCTTATTGACGACGAAACACAGAAATTGCATCGGAATTAAATACAAGAGGCACAATGCCGACTTAAGTACAAGAAGAGTGGTTCTTCTTACGGTCTATGTTTTCAACCATTCCTATGACACTAGTCATGGATTCCGATGCTTCACTTCAGGTTTACTGTATCCCTTATACCTTCTTATTGACGACGAAACACAGAAATTGCTTCGGAATTAATTACTAAAGGCACAATGCCGATTTAAGTACAAGAAGACTGACTCTTCTTACTGAGTATGTTTTGAACATCTCCTGTGAGACCAGTATTAAATTCCGATGCCTCACTATATGTGTACTGTATCCCTTGGACCTTCTTATTGACGATGAAACACAGAAATAGCATCGGAATTAAATACAAAAGGCACAATGCCGACTTAAGTACAAGAAGACTGACTCTTCTTACTGTCTATGTTTTGAAGCATTCCTGTGACACTAGTTACAGATTCCGATGCTTCACTTCAGGTTTACTGTATCCCTCTGACCTTCTTACTGACGATGAAACACAGAAATTGCATCGGAATGAAATACAAAGGGCACAATGCCGACTTAAGTACAAGACGACTGGCTCTTCTTACTGTCTATGATTTGAACCATTCCTGAGACACTAGTTATAGATTCCGAAGCTTCACATCAGGTTTACTGTAAACCTTGGACTTCTTATTGACGACGTCACACAGAAATTGCATCGGAATTAAATACAAAATGTACAATGCCGAATTAAGTACAAGAAGACTGACTCTTCTTACTGCCTATGTTTTGAACCATTCCTGTGACACTGGTTATAGATTCCGATGCTTCACTTCAGGTTTACTGCATCCCTTGGACCTTCTTAATGACGACGAAACACAGAAATTGCATCGGAATTAAATACCAAAGGCACAATGCCGACTTAAGTACATGAAGACTGGCTCTTCTTACTGTCTATGTTTTGAACCATTCCTGTGACACTAGTTATAGATTCTGATGCTTGACTTCAGGTTTACTGTTTCCCTTGGACCTTCCTATTGACGACACATAGAAATTGCATCGGAATTAAATACAAAAGGCACAATGCCGACTTAAGTACAAGAATACCGCCTCTTCATACTGACTATGTTTTGAACATTTCCTGTGAGACCAGTATTAAATTCCGATGCCTCACTATATGTTTACTGTATCCCTTGGAGCTTTTTATTGACGATGAAACACAGAAATTGCATCGGAATTAAATACAAAAGGCACAATGCCGACTAAAGTACAAGAAGACTGGCTCTTCTTACTGTCTATGTTTTGAACCATTCCTGTGGCAATAGTTATAGATTCCGATGCTTCACTTAAAGTTTACTGTATCTCTTCGACCTTCTTATTGACGACGAAACACAGAAATTGCATCAGAAATAAATACAAAAGGCACAATGCAGACTTAAGTACAAGAGGACTGGCTCTTCTTACTGTCTATGTTTTGAACAATTACTGTGACACTAGTTATAGATTCCGATGCTTCACTTCAGGTTTACTGTATCCCTTGGACCTTCTTATTGACGACGAAACACAGAAATTGCATCGGAATTAAATACAAGAGGCACAATGCCGACTTAAGTACAAGAAGAGTGGTTCTTCTTACGGTCTATGTTTTCAACCATTCCTATGACACTAGTCATGGATTCCGATGCTTCACTTCAGGTTTACTGTATCCCTTATACCTTCTTATTGACGACGAAACACAGAAATTGCTTCGGAATTAAATACAAAAGGCACAATGCCGATTTAAGTACAAGAAGACTGACTCTTCTTACTGAGTATGTTTTGAACATCTCCTGTGAGACCAGTATTAAATTCCGATGCCTCACTATATGTTTACTGTATCCCTTGGACCTTCTTATTGACGATGAAACACAGAAATAGCATCGGAATTAAATACAAAAGGCACAATGCCGACTTAAGTACAAGAAGACTGACTCTTCTTACTGTCTATGTTTTGAAGCATTCCTGTGACACTAGTTACAGATTCCGATGCTTCACTTCAGGTTTACTGTATCCCTCTGACCTTCTTACTGACGATGAAACACAGAAATTGCATCGGAATGAAATACAAAGGGCACAATGCCGACTTAAGTACAAGACGACTGGCTCTTCTTACTGTCTATGATTTGAACCATTCCTGAGACACTAGTTATAGATTCCGAAGCTTCACATCAGGTTTACTGTATACCTTGGACTTCTTATTGACGACGTCACACAGAAATTGCATCGGAATTAAATACAAAATGTACAATGCCGAATTAAGTACAAGAAGACTGACTCTTCTTACTGCCTATGTTTTGAACCATTCCTGTGACACTGGTTATAGATTCCGATGCTCACTTCAGGTTTACTGCATCCCTTGGACCTTCTTAATGACGACGAAACACAGAAATTGCATCGGAATTAAATACCAAAGGCACAATGCCGACTTAAGTACATGAAGATAGCTCTTCTTACTGTCTATGTTTTGAACCATTCCTGTGACACTAGTTATAGATTCTGATGCTTGACTTCAGGTTTACTGTATCCCTTTGACCCTCGTATTGACGACGAATCACAGGAATTCCATCGGAAATAAATACAAAAGGCACAATGCCGACTTAAGTACAAGAAGACTGGCTCTTCTTACTGTCTATGCTTTGAACCATTCCTGTGACACTAGTTATAGATTCCGATGCATCGCATCAGGTTTACTGTATCCCTTGGACCTTCTTATTGGCGACGAAACACGGAAATTTCATCGGAATTAAATAGAAAAGGCACAATGCCGACTTAAGTACAAGAAGACTGGCTCTTCTTACTGTCAAAAACTTGAACCATTCCTGAGACACTAGTTATAGATTCCGAAGCTTCACTACAGATTTACTGTATCCCTTGGACCTTCTTATTGACGACGAAACACAGAAATTGCATCGGAATAAAACACAAAAGGTACAACGCCGAATTAAGTACAAGAAGACTGACTCATCTTACTGCCAATGTTGTGAACCATTCCTGTGACACTAGTTATAGATTCCGATGCTTCACGTCAGATTTACTGTATCCCTTGGACCTACTTATTGACGACGAAACATAGAAATTGCATCGGAATTAAATCCAAAAGGCACAATGCCGACTTAAGTACATGAAGAATGGCTCTTCTTTTTGTCTATGAATTGAACCATTCATGTGACACTAGTTACAGATTCCGATGCGTGACGTCAGGTTTACTGTATCCCTTGGACCTTCTTATTGACGACGAAACACAGAAATTGCATCGGAATTAAATACTAAAGGCACAATGCCGACTTAAGTACAAGAAGACTTACACTTCTTACTGTCTATGTTTTGAACAATTCCTGTGACACTAGTTATAGATTCCGATGCTTCACTTCAGGTTTACTGTATCCCTTGGACCTTCTTATTGACGACGAAACACAGAAATTGCATCGGAATTAAATACAAAAGGCGCAATGCCGACTTAAGTACAAGAATACTGACTCTTCTTACTGACTATGATTTGAACATTTCCTGTGAGACCAGTATTAAATTCCGATGCTTCACTATATGTTTACTGTATCCCTTGGACCTTCTTATTGACGATGAGACACAGAAATTGCATCTGAATTAAATACAAAAGGCACAATGCCGACTTAAGTACAAGATGAGTTGTTCTTCTTACGGTCTATGTTTCAACCATTCCTGTGACACTAGTCATGGATTCCGATGCTTCACTTCAGGTTTACTGTATCCCTTGGACCTTCTTGTTGACGACGAAACACAGAAATTGCTTCGGAATTAAATAGAAAAGGCACAATGCCGATTTAAGTACAAGAAGACTGACTCTTCTTACTGACTATGCTTTGAACATCTCCTGTGAGACCAGTATTAAATTCCGATGCCTCACTATATGTTTACTGTATCCCTTGGAGCTTCTTATTGACTATGAAACACAGAAATTGCATCGGAATTAAATACAAAAGGCACAATGCCGCCTTATGTTCATGAAGACTGGCTCTTCTTACTGTCTATATTTTGAACCATTCCTGTGCCACTAGTTATAGATTCCGATGCATCACTTCAGGTTTACTGTTTCCCTTGGACCTTCTTGTTGACGACAAAACACAGATATTGCATCGGAATTAAATACAAAAGCCACAATGCCGACTTAAGTACAAGAAGACTGCCTCTTCTTACTGTCTATGTTTTGTACCATTCCTGTGGTACTAATTATAGAATCCAATGCTTCACTTCAGGTTTACTGTATCCCTTGGACCTACTTATTGACGACGAAACACAGAAATTGCATCGGAATTAAATACAAAAGGCACAATGCCGACTTAAGTACAAGAAGACTGACTCTTCTTACTGTCTATGTTTTTAACAATTCCTGTGACACTAGTTATAGATTCTGATGCTTCACTTCAGTTTTACTGTTTCCCTTGGACCTTCGTATTGACGACACACAGAAATTGCATCGGAATTAAATACAAAAGGCACAATGCCGACTTAAGTACAAGAATACTGCCTCTTCATACTGACTATGTTTTGAACATTTCCTGTGAGACCAGTATTAAATTCCGATGCCTCACTATATGTTTACTGTATCCCTTGGAGCTTCTTATTGACGATGAAACACAGAAATTGCATCGGAATTAAATACAAAAGGCACAATGCCGCCTTATGTACATGAAGACTGGCTCTTCTTACTGTCTATATTTTGAACCATTCCTGTGCCACTAGTTATAGATTCCGATGCTTCACTTCAGGTTTACTGTATCCCTTGGACCTTGTTATTGACGACGAAACACAGAAATTGTATCGGAATTAAATACAAAAGACACAATGCCGACTTAAGTACAAGAAGACTGACTCTTCTTACTGTCTATGTTCTGAACCATTCCTGTGACACTAGTTATAGATTCCGATGCTTCACTTCAGGTTTACTGTTTCCCTTGGACCTTCTTGTTGACGACAAAACACAGATATTGCATCGGAATTAAATACAAAAGGCACAATGCCGACTTAAGTACAAGACGACTGGCTCTTCTTACTGTGTATGTTTGAACCATTCCTGTGACACTATTTATGGATTCCGAAGCTTCACTTCAGGTTTACTGTATCCCTTGGACCTTCTTATTGACGACGAATGTCAGGAATTGCATCGGAAATAAATACAAAAGGCACAATGCCGACATAAGTACAAGAAGACTGGCTCTTCTTACTGTGTATGTTTGAACCATTCCTGTGACACTATTTATGGATTCCGAAGCTTCACTTCAGGTTTACTGTATCCCTTGGACCTTCTTATTGACGACGAAACACAGAAATTGCATCGGAATTAAATACAAAAGGTACAATGCTGACTAAAGTACAAGAGGACTAACTCTTCTTACTGTCTATGTTTTGAACCATTCCTGTTACACTCGTTATAGATTCCGATGCTTCACTTCAGGTTTACTGTATCTCTTGTACCTTCATATTGACGACGAAACAAAGAAATTGCATCAAAATTAAATACAAAAGGCACAATGCCGTCTTAAGTACAAGACGACTGCCTCTTCTTACTGTCTATGCTTTGAACTATTCCTGTGACAATAGTTATCGGTTGCGATGCATCACTACAGGTTTACTGTATCCCTCTGACCTTCTTATTGACGATGAAACACAGAAATTGCATCGAATTTAAATACAAAAGGCACCATGCCGACTTAAGTACAAGAAGACTGGCTCTTCTTACTGTCTATGTTTTGAACCATTCCTGTGACACTAGTTATAGATTCCGATGCTTCGCATCAGGTTAACTGTATCCCTTGGACCTTCTTATTGGCGACGAAACACAGAAATTTCATCGGAATTAAATAGAAAATCCACAATGCCGGCTTAAGTACAAGAAGACTGACTCTTCTTACTGTCTAAAATTTGAACCATTTCTGAGACACTAGTCATAGATTCCGAAGCTTCACTACAGATTTACTGTATCCCTTGGACCTTCTTATTGACGACGAAACAGAGAAATTGCATCGGAATTAAAAACAAAAGGTACAACGCCGAATTAAGTACAAGAAAACTGACTCTTCTTACTGCCTATGTTTTGAATTATTCCTGTGACACTAGTTATAGATTCCAATGCTTCACTTCAGGTTTACTGTATCCCTTGGACCTTCTTATTGACGACGAAACACAGAAATTGCATCGGAATTAAATACAAAAGGACAATGCCGACTTAAGTACAAGAAGACTGGCTCTTTTTACAGTCCATGTTTTGAACCATTCCTGAGACACTAGTAATAGATTCCGATGCTTCACTTCAGGTTTACTGTATCCCTTGGACCTTCTTATTGACGACGAAACACAGAATTTGCATCCGAATTAAATACAAAAGGCACAATGCCGACTTAAGTACCGGAAGACTGGCTCTTCTTACTGTCTATGTTTTGTACCATTCCTGTGACCATAGTTATAGATTCCGATGCTTCACTTCAAGTTTTCCGTATCCCATGGACCATCTTATTGACGATGAAACACAGAAAATGCATCGGTATTAAATACAAAAGTCACAATGCCGACTTAAGTGCAAGAAGACTGGCTCTTCTTACTGTCTATGATTTTAAACATTCCTGTGACACTAGTTATAGATTCCGATGCGTCACGTCAGGTTTACTGTATCCCTTGGACCTTCTTATTGACGACGAAACACAGAAATTGCATCGGAATTAAATACTAAAGGCACAATGCCGACCTAAGTACAAGAAGACTTGCTCTTCTTACTGTCTATGATTTGAACCATTCCTGTCACACTAGTTATAGATTCCGATGCTTCACATCAGGTTTACTGTATCCCTTGGACCTTCTTATTGACGACGAAACACAGAAATTGCATCGGAATTAAATACAAAAGGACAATGAAGACTTAAGTACAAGAAGACTGGCTCTTCTTCCAGTCTATGTTTTAAACCATTCCGGAGACGCTAGTTATAGATTCCGATGCTTCACTTCTGATTTACTGTATCCCTTGGACCTTCTTATTGACGACGAAACAAAGAAATTGCATCGGAATTAAATACAAAGGTACAATGCCGACTTAAGTGCAAGAAGACTAACTCTTCTTACTGTCTGTGTTTTGAACCATTCCTGTCACACTAGTTATAGATTCCGATGCTTCACTTCAGGTTTACTGTGTCCCTTCATCCTTCTTATTGACGACGAAACTCTGAAATTGCATCTTAATTAAATACAAAAGGCACAATGCCGCCTTAAGTACATGAAGACTGGCTCTTCTCACTGTCTATATTTTGAACCATTCCTGTGACACTAGTTATAGATTCCGATGCAACACTTCAGGTTTACTGTATCCCTTGGACCTTTTTATGGACGACGAAACACAGAAATTGCATCGGAATTAAAAACAAAAGGCACAATGCCGACTTAAGTACAAGAAGAATGGCTCTTCTTCCTGTCCACGTTTAGAACCATTCCTGTGACACTAGTTATAGATTCCGGTGCTTCACTTCAGGTTTACTGTATCCCTTGTACCTTCCTATTGACGACGAAACACAGAAATTGCTTCGGAATTAAATACAAAAGGCACAATGCCGACTTAAGTACAAGAAGACTGGTTCCACTTCCTGTCTATGTTTTGAACCATTCCTGTGACACTAGTTATAGATTCCGATGCATCACTTCAGGTTTACTGTTTCCCTTGGACCTTCTTGTTGACGACAAAACACAGAAATTGCGTCGGAATTAAATACAAAAGGCACAATGCCGACATAAGTCCAAGAAGACTGGCTCTTCTTACTGTGTATGTTTGAACCATTCCTGTGACACTAGTTATGGATTCCGAAGCTTCACTTCAGGTTTACTGTATCCCTTGGACCTTCTTGTTGACGACGAAACACAGAAATTGCATCGGAATTAAATACAAAAGGCACAATGCCGACATAAGAACAAGAATACTGACTCTTCTTACTGACTATGTTTTGAACATTTCCTGTGAGACCAGTATTAAATTCCGATGCTTCACTATATGTTTACTGTATCGCTTGGACCTTCTTATTGACGATGAAACACAGAAATTGCATCGGAATTAAATACAAAAGGCACAATGCCGACTTAAGTACAAGAAGAGTGGCTCTTCTTACGGCCTATGTTTTCAACCATTCCTGTGACACTAGTTATGGATTAGGATGCTTCACTTCAGGTTTACTGTATCCCTTGGACCTTCTTATTGACGACGAAACACAGAAATTGCATTGGAATTAAATACAAAAGGTACAATGCCGACTAAAGTACAAGAGGACTAACTCTTCTTACTGTCTATGTTTTGAACCATTCCTGTTACACTCGTTATAGATTCCGATGCTTGACTTCAGGTTTACTGTATCTCTTGTACCTTCATATTGACGACGAAACACAGAAATTGCATCAAAATTAA
The DNA here is from genome assembly GCF_023864345.2 of Schistocerca serialis cubense. Taxonomy (NCBI): domain Eukaryota; kingdom Metazoa; phylum Arthropoda; class Insecta; order Orthoptera; family Acrididae; genus Schistocerca; species Schistocerca serialis. Next base: position 1,074,759,990 of record NC_064640.1, on the reverse strand, counting down.
ATACAAAAGGCACAATGCCGACTTAAGTACAAGACGAGTGCCTCTTCTAACTGTCTATGCTTTGAACTAGTCCTGTGACACTAGTTATAGGTTCCGATGCATCACTACAGGTTTACTGTATCCCTCTGACCTTCTTATTGACGATGAAACACAGAAATTGCATCGAATTTAAATTATAAAGGCACCATGCCGACTTAAGTACAAGAAGACTGGCTCTTCTTACTGTCTATGATTTGAACCATTCCTGTGACACTAGTGATAGATTCCGATGCTTCGCATCAGGTTAACTGTATCCCTTGGACCTTCTTATTGGCGACGAAACACAGAAATTTCATCGGAATTAAATAGAAAATGCACAATGCCGACTTAAGTACATGAAGACTGGCTCTTCTTACTGTCTATGAATTGAACCATTCCTGTGACACTAGTTATACATTCCGATGCGTCACGTCAGGTTTACTGTATCCCTTGGACCTTCTTATAGACAACGAAACACAGAAATTGTATCGGAATTAAATACTAAAGGCACAATGCCGACATAAGTACAAGAAGAATTGCTCTTCTTACTGTCTATGATTTGAACCATTCCTGTCACACTAGTTATAGATTCCGATGCTTCACATCAGGTTTACTGTATCCCTTGGACCTTCTTATTGACGATGAAATACAGAAATTGCATCGGGATTAAATGCAAATGGCACAATGCCCACTTAAGTACAAGAAGACTGGCTCTTCTTACTGTCTATGTTTTGACCCATTCCTGTGACACTAGTTATAGATTCCGATGCTTCACATCAGGTTTACTGAATCCCTTGGACCTTCTTATCCACGACGAAACACAGAAATTTCAACGGAATTAAATAGAAAAGCCACAAAGCTGACTCAAGTACAAGAAGACTGGCTCGTCTTACTGTCTAAGATTTGAACCATTCCTGAGACACTAGTTATAGATTCCGAAGCTTCACTTCAGATTTACTGTATCCCTTGGACCTTCTTATTGACGACGAAACACAGAAATTGCATCGGAATTAAATACAAAAGATACAACGCCGAATTAAGTACAAGAAGACTAACTCTTCTTACTGCCTATGTTTTGATCCATTCCTGTGACACTAGTTATAGATTCCGATGCTTCACTTCAGGTTTACTGTATCCCTTGGACCTTCTTATTGACGACGAAACACAGAAATTGCATCGGAATTAAATACAAAAGGACAATGAAGACTTAAGTACAAGAAGACTGGCTCTTCTTCCAGTCTATGTTTTAAACCATTCCGGAGACGCTAGTTATAGATTCCGATGCTTCACTTCTGATTTACTGTATCCCTTGGACCTTCTTATTGACGACGAAACAAAGAAATTGCATCGGAATTAAATACAAAGGTACAATGCCGACTTAAGTGCAAGAAGACTAACTCTTCTTACTGTCTGTGTTTTGAACCATTCCTGTCACACTAATTATCGATTCCGATGCTTCACTTCAGGTTTACTGTGTCCCTTCATCCTTCTTATTGACGACGGAACACTGAAATTGCATCGGAATTAAATACAAAAGGCACAATGCCGCCTTAAGTACATGAAGACTAGCTCTTCTCACTGTCTATATTTTGAACCATTCCTGTGACACTAGTTATAGATTCCGATGCATCACTTCAGGTTTACTGTATTCCTTAGACCTTTTTATGGACGACGAAACACAGAAATTGCATCGGAATTAAAAACAAAAGGCACAATGCCGACTTAAGTACAAGAAGACTGACACTTCTTACTGTCTATGTTTTGAACCATTCCTGTTACACTCGTTATAGATTCCGATGCTCACTAAAGGTTTACTGTATCCCTCTGACCTTCTTATTGACGATGAAACACAGAAATTGCATCGGAGTTAAATACCAAAACCAAAATGCCGACTTAAGTACAAGAAGAGTGGCTCTTCTTACTGTCTATATTTTGAACCATTCCTGTGACACTAGTTATAGATTCCGATGCTTCACTTCAGGTTTACTGTATCCCTTGGACCTTCGTATTGACGACGAAATACAGTAATTGCATTGGAATTAAATACAAAAGGCACAATGCCGACTTAAGTACAAGAAGATTGGCTCTTCTTACTGTCCACGTTTAGAACCATTCCTGTGACACTAGTTACTGATTCCGGTGCTTCACTTCAGGTTTACTGTATCCCTTGTACCTTCCTATTGACGACGAAACACAGAAATTGCTTCGGAATTAAATACAAAAGGCACAATGCCGACTTAAGAACAAGAAGACTGGTTCCACTTACTGTCTATGTTTTGAACCATTCCTGTGACACTAGTTATAGATTCCGATGCATCACTTCAGGTTTACTGTTTCCCTTGGACCTTCTTGTTGACGACAAATCACAGATATTGCGTCGGAATTAAATACAAAAGGCACAATGCCGACTTAAGTACAAGAAGACTGCCTCTTCTTACTGTCTATGTTTTGTACCATTCCTGTGGCACTAGTTAAAGTTTCCGATGCTTCACTTCAGGTTTACTGTATCCCTTGGATCTTCTTATTGACTGCGAAACACAGAAATTGCATCGGATTTAAATACAAATGGCACAATGCCGACTTAAGTACAAGAAGACTGACTCTTCTTACTGAATATGTTTTAACAATTCCTGTGACACTAGTTATAGATTCCGATGCTTCACTTCATGTTTACTGTATCCCTTGGACCTTCTTATTGACGACGAAACACAGAAATTGATTCGGAATTAAATACAAAAGGCACAATGCCGACTTAAGTACAAGAAGACTGGTTCCACTTACTGTCTATGTTTTGAACCATTCCTGTGCCACTAGTTATAGATTCCGATGCTTCACTTCAGGTTTACTGTATCCCTCTGACGTTCTTACTGACGATGAAACACAGAAATTGCATCGGAATTAAATACAAAAGGCACAATGCCGACTTAAGTAAAAGAAGACTGCCTCGTCTAACTGTCTACGTTTTGAACCATTCCTGTGACACTACTTCTAGATTCCGATGCTTCACTTCTGGTTTACTGTATCCCTTAACCTTCTTATTGACGACAAAACACAGAAATCTCATCGGAATTAAATACAAAAGGCACAATGCCGACTTAAGTACAAGACGACTAGCTCTTCTTACTGTCTATGATTTGAACCATTCCTGAGACACTAGTTATAGATTCCGAAGCTTCACATCAGGTTTACTGCATCTCTTGTACCTTCATATTGACGACGAAACACAGAAATTGCATCAAAATTAAATACTAAAGGCACAATGCCGACTTAAGTACAAGACGACTGCCTCTTCTTACTGTCTATGCTTTGAAATATTCCTGTGACACTAGTTATAGGTTCCGATGCATCACTACGGGTTTACTGTATCCCTCTGACCTTCTTATTGACGATGAAACGCAGAAGTTGCATCGAATTTAAATACAAAAGGCACCATGCCGACTTAAGTACAAGAAGAGTGGCCCTTCTTACTGTCTATGTTTTGAACCATTCCTGTGACACTAGTTATAGATTCCGATGCTTCGCATCCGGTTACCTGTATCCCTTGGACCTTCTTATTGGCGACGAAACACAGAAATTTCATCGGAGTTAAATAGAAAATGCACAATGCCGGCTTAAGTACAAGAAGACTGGCTCTTCTTACTGTCTAAAATTTGAACCATTTCTGAGACATTAGTTATAGATTCCGAAGCTTCACTACAGATTTACTGTATCCCTTGGACCTTCTTATTGACGAAGAAACACAGAAATTGCATCGGAATTAAACACAAAAGGTACAACGCCGAATTAAGTACAAGAGGACTGACTCTTCTTACTACCTATGTTTTGAACCATTCCTGTGCCACTAGTTATAGATTCCGATGCTTCACTTCAGGTTTACTGTATCCCTTGGACCTTCTTATTGACGACGAAACACAGAAATTGCATCGGAATTAAATACTAAAGGTACAATGCCGACTTAAGTACAAGAAGACTTACTCTTCTTACTGTCTATGTTTTGAACAATTCCTGTGACACTAGTGATAGATTCCGATGCTTCACTTCAGGTTTACTGTATCCCTTGGACCTTCTTATTGACGACGAAACACAGAAATTGCATCGGAATTAAATACAAAAGGCGCAATGCCGACTTAAGTACAAGAATACTGACTCTTCTTACTGACTATGCTTTGAACATTTCCTGTGAGACCAGTATTAAATTCCGATGCTTCACTATATGTTTACTGTATCCCTTGGACCTTCTTATTGACGATGAGACACAGAAATTGCATCTGAATTAAATACAAAAGTCACAATGCCGACGTAAGTACAAGAAGACTGGCTCGTCTTACTGTCTATGATTTGAACCATTCCTGTGACACTAGTTATAGATTCCGATGCTTCACGTCAGGTGTACTGTATCCCTTGGACCTACTTATTGACGACGAAACATAGAAATTGCATCGGAATTAAATCCAAAAGGCACAATGCCGACTTAAGTACACGAAGACTGGCTCTTCTTACTGTCTATGAATTGAACCATTCCTGTGACACTAGTTATAGATTCAGATGCGTCACGTCAGGTTTACTGTATCCCTTGGACCTTCTTATTGACGACGAAACACAAAAATTGCATCGGAATTAAATACTAAAGGCACAATGCCGACATAAGTACAAGAAGACTTGCTCTTCTTACTGTCTATGATTTGAACCATTCCTGTCACACTAGTTACAGATTCCGATGCTTCACATCAGGTTTACTGTATCCCTTGGACCTTCTTATTGACGATGAAATACAGAAATTGCATCGGGATTAAATGCAAATGGCACAATGCCGACTTAAGTACAAGAAGACTGGCTCTTCTTACTGTCTATGTTTTGAACCATTCCTGTTCCACTAGTTATAGATTCCGATGCTTCAAATCAGGTTTACTGAATCCCTTGGACCTTCTTATTCACGACGAAACACAGAAATTTCAACGGAATTAAATAGAAAAGCCACAAAGCTGACTTAAGTACAAGAAGACTGGCTCTTCTTACTGTCTAAGATTTGAACCATCCCTGAGACACTAGTTATAGATTCCGAAGCATCACTTCAGATTTACTGTATCCCTTGTACCTTCTTATTGACGACGAAACACAGAAATTGCATCGGAATTAAATACAAAAGATACAACGCCGAATTAAGTACAAGAAGACTAACCCTTCTTACTGCCTATGTTTTGATCCATTCCTGTGACACTAGTTATAGATTCCGATGCTTCACTTCAGGTTTACTGTATCCCTTGGACCTTCTTATTGACGACGAAACACAGAAATTGCATCGGAATTAAATACAAAAGGACAATGAAGACTTAAGTACAAGAAGACTGGCTCTTCTTCCAGTCTATGTTTTAAACCATTCCGGAGAAACAAGTTATAGATTCCGATGCTTCACCTCTGATTTACTGTATCCCTTGGACCTTCTTATTGACGACGAAACAAAGAAATTGCATCGGAATTAAATACAAAGGTACAATGCCGACTTAAGTGCAAGAAGACTAACTCTACTTACTGTCTGTGTTTTGAACCATTCCTGTCACACTAGTTATAGATTCAGATGCTTCACTTCAGATTTACTGTATCCCTTCATCGTTCTTATTGACGACGAAGGACTGAAATTGCATCGGAAATAAATACAAAAGGCACAATGCCGCCTTAAGTACATGAAGACGGGCTCTTCTCACTGTCTATATTTTGAACCATTCCTGTGACACTAGTTATAGATTCCGATGCTTCACTTCAGGTTTACTGTATCCCTTGGACCTTTTTATGGACGACGAAACACAGCAATTGCATCGGAATTAAAAATAAAAGGCACAATGCAGACTTAAGCACAAGAAGACTGACTCTTCTTACTGTCTATGTTTTGAACCATTCCTGTGACACTCGTTATAGATTCCGATGCTCACTTCAGGTTTACTGTATCCCTCTGACCTTCTTATTGACGATGAAACACAGAAATTGCATCGGAATTAAATACCAATACCACAATGCCGACTTAAGTACAAGAAGAGTGGCTCTTCTTACTGTGTATGTTTGAACCATTCCTGTGACACTAGTTATGGATTCCGAAGCTTCACTTCAGGTTTCCTGTATCCCTTGGACCATCGTATTGACGACGAAACACAGAAATTGCATCGGAATTAAATACAAAAGGTACAATGCTGACTAAAGTACAAGAGGACTAACTCTTCTTACTGTCTATGTTTTGAACCATTCATGTTACACTAGTTATAGATTCCGATACTTCACTTCAGGTTTACTGTATCTCTTGTACCTTCATATTGACGACGAAACACAGAAATTGCATCAAAATTAAATACAAAAGGCACAATGCCAACTTAAGTACAAGACGACTGCGTCTTCTTACTGTCTATGCTTTGAACTATTCCTGTGACAATAGTTATAGGTTCCGATGCATCACTACAGGTTTACTTTATCCCTCTGACCTTCTTATTGACGATGAAACACAGAAAATGCATCGAATTTAAATGCAAAAGGCACCATGCCGACTTAAGTACAAGAAGACTGGCTCTTCTTACTGTCTATGTTTTGAACCATTCCTGTGACACAAGTCATAGATTCCGATGCTTCGCATCCGGTTACCTGTATCCCTTGGACCTTCTTACTGGCGACTAAACACAGAAATTTCATCGGAATTAAATAGAAAATGCACAATGCCGGCTTAAGTACAAGAAGACTGGCTCTTCTTACTGTCTAAAATTTGAACCATTTCTGAGACACTAGTTATAGATTCCGAAGCTTCACTACAGATTTTCTGTATCCCTTGGACCTTCTTATTGACGACGAAACACAGAAATTGCATCGGAATTAAACACAAAAGGTACATCGCCGAATTAAGTACAAGAAGACTGACTCTTCTTACTGTCTACGTTTTGAACCATTCCTGTGACAATCGTTATAGATTCCGATGCTCACTTCAGGTTTACTGTATCTCTCTGACCTTCTTATTGACGATGAAACACAGAAATTGCATCGGAATTAAATACCAAAACCACAATGCCGACTTAAGTACAAGAAGAGTGGCTCTTCTTACTGTCTATATTTTGAACCATTCCAATGACACTAGTTATAGATTCCGATGCTTCACTTCAGGTTTACTGTATCCCTTGGACCTTGTTATTGACGACGAAACACAGAATTTGCATCGGAATTAAATACAAAAGGCACAATGCCGACTTAAGTACCGGAAGACGGGCTCTTCTTACTGTCTATGTTTTGAACCATTCCTGTGACCATAGGTATAGATTCCGATGCTTCACTTCAAGTTTACCGTATCCCATGGACCTTCTTATTGACGATTAAACACAGATAATGCATCGGAATTAAATTCAAACGTCACAATGCCGACTTAAGTACAAGAAGACTGGCTCTTCTACCTGTCTATGTTTTGAACCATTCCTGTGACACTAGTTATAGATTCCGATGCTTCACATCAGGTTTACTGCATCCCTTGGACATTCTTATTCACGACGAAACACAGAAATTTCAACGGAATTAAATAGAAAAGCCACAAAGCTGACTTAAGTACAAGAAGTCTGGCTCTTCTCACTGTCTAAGATTTGAACCATTCCTCAGACACTAGTTATAGATTCCGAAGCTTCACTTCAGATTTACTGTATCCCTTGGACCTTATTATTGACGACGAATCACAGAAATTGCGTCGAAATTAAATACAAAAGATGCAACGCAGAATTAAGTACAAGAAGACTAACTCTTCTTACTGCCTATGTTTTGATCCATTCCTGTGACACTAGTTATAGATTCCGATGCTTCACTTCAGGTTTACTGTATCCCTTGGACCTTCTTATTGACGACGAAACACAGAAATTGCATCGGAATTAAATACAAAAGGACAATGAAGACTTAAGTACAAGAAGACTGGCTCTTTTTCCAGTCTATGTTTTAAACCATTCCTGAGACGCTAGTTATAGATTCCGATGCTTCACTTCCGATTTACTGTATCCCTTGGACCTTCTTATTGACGACGTAACAAAGAAATTGCATCGGAATTAAATACAAAAGGCACAATGCCGCCTTAAGTACATGAAGACTGGCTCTTCTCACTGTCTATATTTTGAACCATTCCTGTGACACTAGTTATAGATTCCGATGCTTCACTTCAAGTTTACTGTATCCCTTGGACCTTTTTATGGACGACGAAACACAGAAATTGAATCGGAATTAAAAACAAAAGGCACAATGCCGACTTAAGTACAAGAAGACTGACTCTTCTTACTGCCTATATTTTGAACCATTCCTGTGACACTAGTTATAGATTCCGATGCTTCACTTCAGGTTTACTGTATCCATTGGACCTTTTTATGGACGACGAAACACAGAAATTGAATCGGAATTAAAAACAAAAGGCACAGTGCCGACTTAAGTACATGAAGACTGGCTCTTCTCACTGTCTATATTTTGAACCATTCCTGTGACACTAGTTATAGATTCCGATGCTTCACTTCAGGTTTACTGTATCCCTTGGACCTTTTTATGGACGACAAAACACAGAAATTGAATCGGAATTAAAATCAAAAGGCACAATGCCGACTTAAGTACAAGAAGACTGACTCTTCTTACTGTCTATGTTTTGAACCATTCCTGTGACACTAGTTATAGATTCCGATGCTTCACTTCAGGTTTACTGTATCCCTTGGACCTTCTTATTGACGACGAAACAGAGAAATTGCATCAGAATTAAATACAAAAGGCACAATGCCGACTTAAGTACAAGAAGACTGACTCTTCTTACTGTCTAATTTTGAACCATTCCTGTGGCACTAGTTATAGATTTCGTTGCTTCACTTCAGGTTTACTGTTTCTCTCTGACCTTCTTATTGACGATGAAACACAGAAATTGCATCGGAATTAAATACAAAAGGCACAATGCCGACTTAAGTACAAGAAGACTGGCTCTTTTTACTGTCTATGTTTTGAACCGTTCCTGTGACACTAGTTATAGATTCCGATGCTTCACATCAGGTTTACTGTATCCCTTGGACCTACTTATTGACGACGAAACACAGAAATTGCATCGGAATTAAATACAAAAGGCACAATGCCGACTTAAGTACAAGAAGACTGGCTCTTCTTACTGTCTATGATTTGAACCATTCCTGTGACACTAGTTATAGATTCCGATGCTTCACGTCAGGTTTACTGTATACCTTGGACCTTCTTACTGACGACGAAACACAGAAAGTGCATCGAAATTAGATACAAAAGGTACAATGTTGACTTAAGTACAAGAAGACTGGCTCTTCTTACTGTCTATGTTTTGAACCATTCCTGTGACACTAGTTATAGATTCCGATGGTTCACTTTAGGTTTACTGTATACCTCTGACCTTCTTACCGACGATGAAACAGAGAATTTGCATCGGAATTAAATACAAAAGGCACAATGCAGACTTAAGTACAAGAAGACTGGCTCTTCTTACTGTCTATGTTTTTAACTATTCCTGTGACACTAGTTATAGATTCCGATGCTTCACTTCTGGTTTACTGTAACCCTTGGACCTTCTTATTGAGGGCGAAACACAGAAATTGCATCGGAATTAAATAGAAAAGGTACAATGACGAATTAAGTACAAGATGACTGACCCATCTTACTCTCAATGTTTTGTACCATTCCTGTGACACTAATTATAGATTCCGATGCTTCACTTCAGGTTTACTGTATTCCTCTGACCTTCTTATTGACGATGAAACACAGAAATTGCATCGGAATAGAAATGCCAAAGGCACAATGCCGACTTAAGTACAAGAAGACTGGCTCTTCTTACTGTCTAAGATTTGAACCAATCCTGAGACACTAGTTATAGATTCCGAAGCTTCACATCAGATTTACTGTATCCCTTGGACCTTCTTATTGACGATGAAACACAGAAATTGCATCGAAATTAAATACAAAACGAACAACCCCGAATTAAGTACAAGAAGGCTGACTCTTCTTACTGCCTATGTTTGAACTATTCCTGTGACACTAGTTATAGATTCCGATGCTTCACTTCAGGTTTACTGTATCCCTTGGACCATCTTATTGACGACGAAACACAGAAATTGCATCGGGATTAAATACAAAAGGCACAATGCCGCCGTAAGTACATGAAGACTGGCTCTTCTCACTGTCTATATTTTGAACCATTCTTTTGACACTAGTTATAGATTCCGAAGCTTCACTGCACGTTTGCAGTATCCCTTGGTCCTTTTTATTGAGTACGAAATACAGAAATAGGATCGGAATTAAATACAAAAGGCACAATGCCGACTTAAGTATAAGAAGACTGGCTCTTCTTAAAGTCTATGTTTTGAATCATTCCTGTGACACTAGTTACATATTCCGATGCTTCACTTCTGGTTTACTGTATCCCTTGGACCTTCTTATTGACGACGAAACACAGAAATTTCATCGGAATTAAATACAAAAGGCACAATGCCGACTTAAGTACAAGAAAACTGGCTCTCCTTGCTGTCTATAATCTGAACCATTCCTGAGGCACTAGTTATAGATTCCGAAGCTTCACTTCAGGTTTACTGTATCCCTTGAACCTTCTTATTGACGACGAAACACAGATATTGCATTGGAATGAAATCCAAAAGGCACAATACCGACTTTAGTACAAGAAGACTGGCTCTTCTTACTGTCTATGTTTTGAACCATTCCTGTGGCACTAGTTATAGATTCCGATGCTTCCCTTCAGGTTTACTGTATCCCTTGGACCTTCTTATTGACGACGAAACACAGAAATTGCATCGGAATTAAATACAAAATGCTCAATGCCGACTTAAGTACAAGAAGACTGACTCTTCTTACTGTATATGTTTTTAACAACCCCTGCGACACTAGTTATAGATTCCGATGCTTCACTTCAGGTTTACTGTATCCCTTGGACCTTCTTATTGACGACGAAACACAGAAATTGCATCGGAATTAAATACATAAGGCACAATGCCGACTTAAGTACAAGAATACTGACTCTTCTTACTGACTATGTTTTGAACATTTCCTGTGAGACCAGTATTAAATTCCGATGCTTCACTATATGTTTACTGTATCGCTTGGACCTTCTTATTGACGATGAAACACAGAAATTGCATCGGAATTAAATACAAAAGGCACAATGCCGACTTAAGTACAAGAAGAGTGGCTCTTCTTACGGTCTATGTTTTCAACCATTCCTGTGACACTAGTTATGGATTCCGATGCTTCACTTCAGGTTTACTGTATCCCTTGGACCTTCTTATTGACGACGAAACACAGAAATTGCATCGTAATTAAATAAAAAAGGCACAATGCCGACTTAAGTACAAGAAGACTGACTCTTCTTACTGACTATGTTTTGAACATCTCCTGTGAGACCAGTATTAAATTACGATGCCTCACTATATGTTTACTGTATCCCTTGCAACTTCTTATTGACGATGACACAGATATTGTATCGGAATTAAATACAAAAGGCACAATGCCGACTTAAGTACAAGAAGACTGACTCTTCTTACTGTCTATGTTTTGAACCATTCCTGTGACACTAGTTATAGATTCCGATGCTTCACTTCAGGATTACTGTATCCCTCTGACCTTCTTACTGACGATGAAACACAGATTTGCATCGGAATTAAATACAAAGGGCACAATGCCGACTTAAGTACAAGAAGACTGCCTCTTCTTACTGTCTACGTTTTGTACCATTCCTGTGACACTAGATATAGATTCCGATGCTTCACTTCTGGTTTGCTGTATCCCTTGGACCTTCTTATTGACGACAAAACACAGAAATTGCATCGGAATTAAATACAAAGGGCACAATGCCGACTTAAGTACAAGACGACTGGCTCTTCTTACTGTCTATGATTTGAACCATTCCTGAGACACTAGTTATAAATTCCGAAGCTTCACATCAGGTTTACTGTATACCTTGGACTTCTTATTGACGACGTCACATAGAAATTGCATCGGAATTAAATACAAAATGTACCATGCCGAATTAAGTACAAGAAGACTGACTCTTCTTACTGCCTGTGTTTTGAACCATTCCTGTGACACTGGTTATAGATTCCGATGCTTCACTTCAGGTTTACTGTATCCCTTTGACCCTCTTATTGACGACGAATCACAGGAATTGCATCGGAAATAAATACAAAAGGCACAATGCCGACTTAAGTACATAAAGACTGGCGCTTCTTACTGTGTATGTTTGAACAATTCCTGTGACACTAGTTATGGATTCCGAAGCTTCACTTCAGGTTTACTGTATCCCTTGGACCTTATTATTGACGACGAATTACAGAAATTGCATCGGAATTAAATACAAAAGGTACAATGCTGACTTAAGTACAAGTAGACTAACTCCTCTTACTGTCTATGTTTTGAACCACTCCTGTTACACTAGTTATAGATTCCGATGCTTCACTTCAGGTTTACTGTATCTCTTGTTTCTTCATATTGTCGACGAAACATAGAAATTGCATCAAAATTAATTACAAGAGGCACAATGCCGACTTATGTACAAGACGACTGCCTATTCCTACTGTCTATGCTTTGAACTATTCCTGTGACATTAGTTATAGGTTCCGATGCATCACTACAGGTTTACTGTATGCATCTGACCTTCTTATTGACGATGAAACACAGAAATTGCATCGGATTTAAATACAAAAGGCACAATGCCGACTTAAGTACAAGAAGACTGGCTCTTCTTACTGTCTATGATTTGAACCATTCCTGTGACACTAGTTATAGATTCCGATGCATCGCATCAGGTTTACTGTATCCCTTGGACCTTCTTATTGGCGACGAAACACAGAAATTTCATCGGAATTAAATAGAAAAGGCACAATGCCGACTTAAGTACAAGAAAACTGGCTCTTCTTACTGTCTAAAATTTGAACCATTCCTGAGACACTAGTTATAGACTCCGATGCTTCACTACAGATTTACTGTATCCATTGGACCTTCTTATTGACGACGAAACACAGAAATAGCATCGGAATAAAACATAAAAGGTACAACGCCGAATTAGGTATAAGAAGACTGACTCTTCTTACTGCCTATGTTTTGAACCATTCCTGTGACACTAGTTATAGATTCCGATGCTTCACGTCAAGTTTACTGTATCCCTTGGACCTACTTATTGACGACGAAACATAGAAATTGCATCGGAATTAAATCCAAAAGGCACAATGTCGACTTAAGTACAAGATGAGTGGTTCTTCTTACGGTCTATGTTTTCAACCATTCCTGTGACACCCGTCATGGATTCCGATGCTTCACTTCAGGTTTACTGTATCCCCTGGACCTTCTTAGTGACGACGAAACACAGAAATTGCTTCGGAATTATATACAATAGGCACAATGCCGATTTAAGTACAAGAAGACTGACTTTTCTTACTGACTGTGTTTTGAACATCTCCTGTGAGACCAGTATTAAATTCCGATGCCTCACTATATGTTTACTGTATCCCTTTGACCTTCTTATTGACGATGAAACACAGAAATTGCATCGGAATTAAATACAAAAGGCACAATGCCGACTTAAGTACAAGAAGAATGGCTCTTCTTACTGTCCACGTTTAGAACCATTCCTGTGACACTAGTTATAGATTCCGGTGCTTCACTTCAGGTTTACTGTATCCCTTGTACCTTCCTATTGACGACGAAACACAGAAATTGCTTCGGAATTAAATACAAAAGGCACAATGCCGACTTAAGTACAAGAAGACTGACTCTTCTTACTGTATATGTTTTAACAATTCCAGTGACACTAGTTATAGATTCCGATGCTTCACTTCAGGTTTGCTGTATCCCTTGGACCTTCTTATTGACGATGAAACACAGAAATTGCATCGGAGAAAATACAAAAGGCACAATGCCGACTTAAGTACAAGAAGAGTGGCTCTTCTTACGGTCTATGTTTTCAACCATTCCTGTGACACTAGTTATTGATTCCGTTGCTTCACTTCAGGATTACTGTATCCCTCTGACCTTCTCATTGACGATGAAACACAGAAATTGCATCGGAATAAAATACAAAAGGCACAATGCCGACTTAAGTACAAGAACACTGCCTCTTCTTACTGTCTACGTTTTGAACCATTCCTAAGACACTAGTTGTAGATTCCGATGCTTCACTTCTGGTTTACTGTATCCCTTGGACCTTCTTATTGACGACGAAACACAGAAATTTCATCGGAATTAAATACAAAAGGCACAATGCCGACTTATGTACAAGACGACTGGCTCTTCTTACTGTCTATGATTTGAACCATTCCTGAGACACTAGTGATATATTCCGAAGCTTCACATCAGGTTTACTGTATACCTTGAACTTTTTGTTGACGACGTCACACAGAAATTGCATCGGAATTAAATACAAAATGTACAATGCCGAATTAAGTACAAGAAGACTGACTCTTCTTACTGTCTATGTTTTGAACCATTCCTGCGACACTGGTTATAGATTCCGATGCATCACTTCAGGTTTACTGCATCCCTTGGACCTTCTTAATGACGACGAAACACAGAAATCGCATCGGAATTAAATACCAAAGGCACAATGCCGACTTAAGTACATGAATACTGGCTCTTCTTACTGTCTATGTTTTGAACCATTCCTGTGACACTAGTTATAGATTCCGATGCTTCACTTCAGGTTCACTGTATCCCTTTGACCTTCTTATTGACGACGAATCACAGGACTTGCATCGGAAATAAATACAAAAGGCACAATGCCGACATAAGTACATGAAGACTGGCTCTTCTTACTGTGTATGTTTGAACCATTCCTGTGACACTAGTTATGGATTCCGAAGCTTCACTTCAGGTTTACTGTATCCCTTGGACCTTCTTATTGACGACGAAACACAGAAATTGCATCGGAATTAAATACAAAAGGAACAATGCTGGCTAAAGTACAAGAGGACAAACTCTTCTTACTGTCTATGTTTTGAACCATTCCTGTTACACTAGTTATAGATTCCGATGCTTCACTTCAGGTTTACTGTATCTCTTGTACCTTCATATTGACGACGAAACACAGAAATTGCATCAAAATTAAATACAAAAGTCACAATGCCGACTTAAGTACAAGACGAGTGCCTCTTCTTACTGTCTATGCTTTGAGCTATTCCTGTGACACTAGTTATAAGTTCCGATGCATCACTACAGGTTTACTGTATCCCTCTGACCTTCTTATTGACGATGAAACACAGGAATTGCATCGGATTTAAATACAAAAGGCACAATGCCGACTTAAGTACAAGAAGACTGGCTCTTCTTACTGACTATGTTTTGAACCATTCCTGTGACACTAGTTATAGATTCCGATGCTTCGCATCAGGTTAACTGTAGCCCTTGGACCTTCTTAATGGCGAAGAAACACAGAAATTTCATCGGTATTAAATAGAAAAGGAACAATGCCGACTTAAGTACAAGAAGACTGGCTCTTCTTACTGTCTAAAATTTGAACCATTCCTGAGACACTAGTTATAGATTCCGAAGCTTCACTACAGATTTACTGTATCCCTTGGACCTTCCTATTGACGACGAAACACAGAAATTGCATCGGAATAAAACACAAAAGGTACAATGCCGAATTAAGTACAAGAAGACTGACTCTCCTTATTGCCTATGTTTTGAACCATTCCTGTGACACTAGTTATAGATTCCGATGCTTCACTTCAGGTTTACTGTATCCCTTGGACCTTCTTATTGAAGACGAAACACAGATATTGCATCGGAATTAAATACAAAAGGACAATGCCGACTTAAGTACAAGAAGACCGGCTCTTCTTACAGTCTATGTTTTGAACCATTCCTGAGACACTAGTAATAGATTCCGATGCTTCACTTCAGGTTTACTGTATCCCTTGGAACTTCTTATTGACGACGAAACACAGAATTTGCGTCGGAATTAAAAACAAAAGGCACAATGCCGACTTAAGTACCGGAAGACTGGCTCTTCTTACTGTCTATGAATTGAACCATTCCTGTGACACTAGTTATAGATTCCGTTGCGTCACGTCAGGTTTACTGTATCCCTTGGACCTTCTTATTGACGACGAAACACAGAAATTGCATCGGAATTAAATACTAATTGCACAATGCCGACTTAAGTACAAGAAGACTTGCTCTTCTTACTGTCTATGATTTGAACCATTCCTGTCACACTGGTTATAGATTCCGATGCTTCACTTCGGGTTTACTGTACCCCATGGACCTTCTTATTGACGATGAAATACAGAAATTGCATCGGGATTAAACGCAAATGGCACAATGCCGACTTAAGTACAAGAAGACTGGCTCTTCTTACAGTCTATGTCTTGAACCATTCCTGTGACACTAGTTATAGATTCTGATGCTTCACATCAGGTTTACTGAATCCCTTGGACCTTCTTATTCACAACGAAACACAGAAATTTCAACGGAATTAAATAGAAAAGCCACAAAGCTGAATTAAGTACAAGAAGACTGGCTCTTCTTACTGTCTAAGATTTGAACCATTCCTGAGACAGTAGTTATACATTCCGAAGCTTCGCTTCAGATTTACTGTATCCCTTGGACCTTCTTATTGACGACGAAACACAGAAATTGTAACGGAATTAAATACAAAAGATACAACGCCGAATTAAGTACAAGAAGACTAACTCTACTTACTCTCAGTGTTTTGAACCATTCCTGTCACGCTAGTTATAGATTCCGATGCTTCACTTCAGGTTTACTGTATCCCTTCATCCTTCTTATTGACGACGAAACACAGAAATTGCATCGGAATTCAATACAAAAGGACAATGCTGACTTAACTACAAGAAGACTTGCTCTTCTTACTGTCTATGTTTTGACCCATTCCTGAGACACTAGTTATAGATTCCGATGCTTCACTTCAGGTTTACTGTATCCCTAGGACCTTCGTATTGACGACGAAACAAAGAAATGGCATCGGAATTAAATACGAAAGGTACAATGCCGACTTAAGTACAAGAAGACTAACTCTACTTACTCTCAGTGTTTTGAACCATTCCTGTCACACTAGTTATAGATTCCGATGCTTCACTTCAGGTTTACTGTATCCCTTGGACCTTCATATTGACGACGAAACACAGAAATTGCATCGGAATTAATTACAAAAGGCACAATGCCGACATTAGTACAAGAAGACTGGCTCTTCTTACTGTCTATGATTTGAACCATTCCTGTGACACTAGTTATAGATTCCGATGCTTCACGTCAGGTTTACTGTATACCTTGGGCCTTCTTATTGACGACGAAACACAGAAAGTGCATCGGAATTAGATACAAAAGGTACAATGCCGACTTAAGTACAAGAGGACTGGCTCTTCTTTCTGTCTATGTTTTGAACCATTCCTGTGACACTAGTTATAGATTCCGATGGTCCACTTTAGGTTTACTGTATACCTCTGACCTTCTTACCGACGATGCAACTGAGAAATTGCATCGGAATTAAATACAAAAGGCACAATGCAGACTTAAGTACAAGAAGACTGACTCTTCTTACTGTCTATGTTTTGAACCATTCCTCAGACACTAGTTATAGATTCCGAAGCTTCACTTCAGGTTTACTGTATCCCTTGGACCTTCTTTTTGACGGCGAAACACAGAAATTGCATCGGAATTAAATAGAAAAAGTACAATTACGAATTAAGTACAAGATGACTGACCCTTCTTACTGTCTATGTTTTGGACCATTCCTGTGACACTAATTATAGATTCCGATGCTTCACTTCAGGTTTACTGTATCCCTTGGACCTTCTTATTGACGACGAAACAAAGAAATTGCATCGTAATTAAATACAAAAGGTACAATGCCGATTTAAGTGCAAGAAGACTAACTCTTCTTACTGTTTGTGTTTTGAACCATTCCTGTCACACTAGTTATAGATTCCGATGCTTCACTTCAGGTTTACTGTATCCCTTCATCCTTCTTATTGACGACGAAACACAGAAATTGCATCGGAATGAAATAGAAAAGGCACAATTCCGACTTAAGTACAAGAAGACTGTCTCTTCTCACTGTCTTTATTTTGAACCATTCTTTTGACACTAGTTATAGATTCCGATGATTCACTTCAGGTTTACTGTATCCCTTGGACCTTCTTATTCACGACGAAACACAGAAATTCCATCGGAATTAAATAACAAAGGCACAATGCCGACTTAAGTACAAGAAAACTGGCTCTTCTTGCTGTCTATGATTTGAACCATTCCTGAGACACTAGTTACAGATTCCGTAGCTTCACTTCAGGATTACTATATCCTTTGAACCTTCTTATTGACGACGAAACACAGAAATTGCATCGGAATTAAATACAAAAGGTACAATGCCGAATTAAGTACAAGAAGACTAACTCTTCTTACTGCCTATGATTTGAACCATTCCTGTGTCACTGGTTATAGATTCCGATGCTTCACTTCAGCTTTACTGTATCCCTTGGACCTTCTTATTGACGACGATACACAGAAATTGCATCGGAATTAAATAACAAAGGCACAATGCCGACTTAAGTACAAGAGGACTGGCTCTTCTTACTGTCTATGTTTTGAACCTTTCCTGTGAAACTAGTTATAGATTCCGATGCTTCACTTCAGGTTTACTGTATCCCTTGGACCTTCTTATTGACGACGAAACAAAGAAATTGCATCGTAATTAAATACAAAAGGTACAATGCCGATTTAAGTGCAAGAAGACTAACTCTTCTTACTGTTTGTGTTTTGAACCATTCCTGTCACACTAGTTATAGATTCCGATGCTTCACTTCAGGTTTACTGTATCCCTTCATCCTTCTTATTGACGACGAAACACAGAAATTGCATCGGAATGAAATAGAAAAGGCACAATTCCGACTTAAGTACAAGAAGACTGGCTGTTCTCACTGTCTTTATTTTGAACCATTCTTTTGACACTAGTTATAGATTCCGATGATTCACTTCAGGTTTACTGTATCCCTTGGTCCTTTTTATTGACTACGAAACACAGAAATTGCATCGGAATTAAATACAAAAGGCACAATGCCGACTTAAGTACAAGAAGACTGACTCTTCTTCCTGTATATGTTTTTAACAATTCCTGTGACACTAGTTATAGATTCCGATGCTTCACTTCAGGTTTACTGTATCCCTTGGACCTTCTTATTGACGACGAAACACAGAAATTGCATCGGAATTAAATACAAAACGCACAATGCCGACTTAAGTACAAGAATACTGACTCTTCTCACTGACTATGTTTGAACATTTCCTATGAGACCAGTATTAAATTCCGATGCTTCACTATATGTTTACTGTATCGCTTGGACCTTCTTATTGACGATGAAACACAGAAATTGCATCGGAATTAAATACAAAAGGCACAATGCCGACTTAAGTACAAGAAGAGTGGCTCTTCTTACGGTCTATGTTTTCAACCATTCCTGTGACACTAGTTATGGATTCCGATGCTTCACTTCAGGTTTACTGTATCCCTTGGACCTTCTTATTGACGACGAAACACAGAAATTGCATCGGAATTAAATACAAAAGGCACAATGCCGACTTAAGTACAAGAAGACTGACTCTTCTTGCTGACTATGTTTTGAAGATCTCCTGTGAGACCAGTATTAAATTCCGATGCCTCACTATATGTTTACTGTATCCCTTGGAGCTTCTTATTGACGATGAAACACAGAAATTGCATCGGAATTAAATACAAAAGGCACAATGCCGCCTTAAGTACATGAAGACTGGCTCTTCTTACTGTCTATATTTTGAACCATTCCTGTGCCACTAGTTATAGATTCCGATGCTTCACTTCAGGTTTACTGTATCCCTTGGACCTTGTTATTGACGACGAAACACAGAAATTGTATCGGAAATAAATACAAAAGGCACAATGCCGACTTAAGTACAAGAAGACAGACTCTTCTTACTGTCTATGTTTTGAACCATTCCTGTGACGCTAGTGATACATTCCGAGGCTTCTCTTCAGGTTTACTGTATCCCTCTGAGCTTCTTATTGACGATGAAACACAGAAATTGCATCGGAATTAAATACAAAAGGCACAATGCCGACTTAAGTACAGGAAGACTGCCTCTTCTTACTGTCTACGTTTTGAACCATTCCTGTGACACTAGTTGTAGATTCCGATGCTTCACTTCTGGTTTACTGTATCCCTTGGACCTTCTTATTGACGACAAAACACAGAAATTTCATCGGGATTAAATACAAAAGGCACAATGCCGACATAAGTACATGAAGACTGGCTCTTCTTATTGTGTATGTTTGAACCATTCCTGTGACACTAGTTATGGATCCCGAAGCTTCACTTCAGGTTTACTGTATCCCTTGGACCTTCTTATTGACGACGAAACACAGAAATTGCATCGGAATTAAATACAAAAGGAACAATGCTGACTAAAGTACAAGAGGACTAACTCTTCTTACTGTCTATGTTTTGAACCATTCCTGTTACACTAGTTATAGATTCCGATGCTTCACTTCATGTTTACTGTATCTCTTGTACCTTCATATTGACGACGAAACACAGAAATTGCATCAAAATTAAATTCAAAAGGCACAATGCCGACTTAAGTACAAGACGACTGCGTCTTCTTACTGTCTATGCTTTGAGCTATTCCTGTGACACTAGTTATAGGTTCCGATGCATCACTACAGGTTTACTGAATCCCTCTGACCTTCTTATTGACGATGAATCACAGAAATTGCATCGGATTTAAATACAAAAGGCACAATGCCGACTTAAGTACAAGAAGACTGGCTCTTCTTACTGACTATGATTTGAACCATTCCTGTGACACTAGTTATAGGTTCCGATACTTCGCATCAGGTTAACTGTAGCCCTTGGACCTTCTTATTGGCGAAGAAACACAGAAATTACATCGGTATTAAATAGAAAAGGCACAATGCCGACTTAAGTACAAGAAATCTGGCTCTTCTTACTGTCTAAAATTTGAACCATTCCTGAGACACTAGTTATAGATTCAGAAGCTTCACTACAAATTTACTGTATCCCTTGGACCTTCTTATTGACGACGAAACACAGAAATAACATCGGAATTAAATATTAAAGGCACAATGCCGACTTAAGTACGAGAAGACTTGCTCTTCTTACTGTCTATGATTTGAACCATTCCTGTCACACTAGTTATAGATTCCGATGCTTCACTTCAGGTTTACTGTATCCCTTGGACCTTCTTATAGACGATGAAATACAGAAATTGCATCGGGATTAAATGCAAATGGCACAATGCCGACTTAAGTACAAGAAGACTGGCTCTTCTAACTGTCTATGTTTTGAACCATTCCTGTGACACTAGTTATAGATTCCGATGCTTCACATCAGGTTTACTGAATCCCTTGGACCTTCTTATTCACAACGAAACACAGAAATTTCAACGGAATTAAATAGAAAAGCCTCAAAGCTTATTTAAGTACAAGAAGACTGGCTCTTCTTACTGTCTGAGATTTGAACCATTCCTGAGACAGTAGTTATAGATTCCGAAGCTTCACTTCAGATTTACTGTATCCCTTGGACCTTCTTATTGACGACGAAACACAGAAATTGCAACGGAATTAAATACAAAAGATACAACGCCGAATGAAGCACAAGAACACTAACTCTTCTTACTGCCTATGTTTTGATCCATTCCTGTGACACTAGTTATAGATTCCGGTGCTTCACTTCAGGTTTACTGTATCCCTTGGACCTTCTTAATGACGACGAAACACAGAAATTCCATCGGAATTAAATACAAAAGGACAATGAAGACTTAAGTACAAGAAGACTGGCTCTTCTTCCAGTCTATGTTTTAAACCATTCCTGAGACGCTAGTTATAGATTCCGATGGTCCACTTTAGGTTTACTGTATACCTCTGACCTTCTTACCGACGATGAAACAGAGAAATTGCATCGGAATTAAATACAAAAGGCACAATGCAGACTTAAGTACAAGAAGACTGACTCTTCTTACTGTCTATGTTTTGAACCATTCCTGTGACACTAGTTATAGATTCCGATGCTTCACTTCTGGTTTACTGTATCCCTTGGACCTTCTTATTGACGACGAAACACAGAAATTTCATCGGAATTAAACACAAAAGGCACAATGCCGACTTAAAAACAAGAAGACTGGCTCTTCTTACGGTCTATGATTTGACCCATTCCTCAGACACTAGTTATAGATTCCGAAGCTTCACTACCGGTTTACTGTATCCCTTGGACCTTCTTTTTGACGGCGAAACACAGAAATTGCAGCGGAATTAAATAGAAAAAGTACAATGACGAATTAAGTACAAGATGACTGACCCTTCTTACTGTCTATGTTTTGGACCATTCCTGTGACACTAATTATAGATTCCGAGGCTTCACTTCAGGTTTACTGTATCCCTCTGACCTTCTTATTGACGATGAAACACAGAAATTGCATCGGAATTAAATGCAAAAGGCACAATGCCGACTTAAGTACAAGAAGACTGGCTCTTCTTACTGTCTAAGATTTGAACCATTCCTGTGACACTAGTTACAGATTCCGATGCTTCACTTCTGGTTTACTGTATCCCTTGGACCTTCTTATTGATGACGAAACACAGAAATTTCATCGGAATTAAATACAAAAGGCACAATGCCGACTTAAGTACAAGAAAACTGGCTCTTCTTGCTGTCTATGATTTGAACCATTCCTGAGACACTAGTTATAGATTCCGCAGCTTCACTTCAGGATTACTGTATCCCTTGAACCTTCTTATTGACGACGAAACACAGATATTGCATCGGAATTAAATACAAAAGGTACAATGCCGAATTAAGTACAAGACAACTGGCTCTTCTTACTGTCTATGTTTTGAACTATTCCTGTGACACTAGTTATAGGTTCCGATGCATCACTTCAGGTTTACTGTATACCTTGGACCTTCGTATTGCGACGAAACACAGAAATTGCATCGGAATTAAATACGAAAGGCACCATGCCGACTTAAGTACAAGAATACTGACTCTTCATACCGTCTATATTTTGAACCATTCCTGTGACACTAGTTATTGATTCCGATGCTTTCCCTCAGGTTTACTGTATCCATTGGACCTTGCTATTGACGATGAAACACAGAAATTGCATCGGAATTTCCTACTAAAAGCACAATGCCGACTTAAGTACAAGACGACTGGCTCTTCTTACTGTCTATGTTTTGAACTATTCCTGTGACACTAGATATAGGTTCCGATGCATCACATCAGGTTTACTGTATCCCTTGGACCTACGTATTGCGACGAAACACAGAAATTGCATCGGAATTTAATACGAAAGGCACAATGCCGACTTAAGTACAAGAAGACTGGCTCTTCTTACTGACTATGATTTGAACCATTCCTGTGACACTAGTTATAGGTTCCGATACTTCGCATCAGGTTAACTGTAGCCCTTGGACCTTCTTATTGGCGAAGAAACACAGAAATTTCATCGGTATTAAATAGAAAAGGCACAATGCCGACTTAAGTACAAGAAGTCTGGCACTTCTTATTGTCTAAAATTTGAACCATTCCTGAGACACTAGTTATAGATTCAGAAGCTTCACTACAGGTTTACTGTATCCCTTGGAGCTTCTTATTGACGACGAAACACAGAAATAGCATCGGAATTAAATACTAAAGGCACAATGCCGACTAAAGTACGAGAATACGTGCTCTTCTTACTGTCTATGATTTGAACCATTCCTGTCACACTAGTTATAGATTCCGATGCTTCACTTCAGGTTTACTGTATCCCTTGGACCTTCTTATAGACGATGAAATACAGAAATTGCATCGGGATTAAATGCAAATGGCACAATGCCGACTTAAGTACAAGAAGACTGGCTCTTCTAACTGTCTATGTTTTGAACCATTCCTGTGACACTAGTCATAGATTCCGATGCTTCACATCAGGTTTACTGAATCCCTTGGACCTTCTTATTCACAACGAAACACAGAAATTTCAACGGAATTAAATAGAAAAGCCACAAAGCTGATTTAAGTACAAGAAGACTGGCTCTTCTTAATGTCTGAGATTTTAACCATTCCTGAGACAGTAGTTATAGATTCCGAAGCTTCACTTCAGATTTACTGTATCCCTTGGACCTTCTTATTGACGACGAAACACAGAAATTGCAACGGAATTAAATACAAAAGATACAACGCCGAATGAAGCACAAGAACACTAACTCTTCTTACTGCCTATGTTTTGATCCATTCCTGTGACACTAGTTATAGATTCCGATGCTTCACTTCAGGTTTACTGTATCCCTTGGACCTTCTTAATGACGACGAAACACAGAAATTGCATCGGAATTAAATACAAAAGGACAATGAAGACTTAAGTACAAGAAGACTGGCTCTTCTTCCAGTCTATGTTTTAAACCATTCCAGAGACGCTAGTTATAGATTCCGATGCTTCACTTCTGGTTTACTGTATCCCTTGGACTTTCTTATTGACGACGAAAAAAAGAAATTGCATCGGAATTAAATACGAAAGTTACAATGCCGACTTAAGTACAAGAAGACTAACTCTACTTACTCTCAGTGTTTTGAACCATTCCTGTAACACTAGTTATAGATTCCGATGCTTCACTTCAGGTTTACTGTATCCCTTCATCCTTCTTATTGACGACGAAACACAGAAATTGCATCTGACTTAAATACAAAAGGACAATGCTGACTTAAGTACAAGAAGACTTGCTCTTCTTACTGTCTATGTTTTGACCCATTCCTGAGACACTAGTTATAGATTCCGATGCTTCACTTCAGGTTTACTGTGTCCCTTGGACCTTCGTATTGACGACGAAACAAAGAAATTGCATCGGAATTATATACGAAAGGTACAATGCCGACTTAAGTACAAGAAGACTAACTCTACTTACTCTCAGTGTTTTGAACCATTCCTGTCACACTAGTTATAGATTCCGATGCTTCACTTCAGGGTTACTGTATCCCTTGGACCTTCTTATTGACGACGAAACACAGAAATTGCATCGGAATTAATTACAAAAGGCACAATGCCGACTTTAGTACAAGAAGACTGGCTCTTCTTACTGTCTATGATTTGAACCATTCCTGTGACATTAGTTATAGATTCCGATGCTTCACGTCAGGTTTGCTGTATACCTTGGACCTTGTTATTGACGACGAAACACAGAAAGTGCATCGGAATTAGTTACAAAAGGTACAATGCCGACTTAAGTACAAGAGGACTGGCTCTTCTTACTGTCTATGTTTTGAACCATTCCTGTGACACTAGTTATAGATTCCGATGGTCCACTTTAGGTTTACTGTATACCTCTGACCTTCTTACCGACGATGAAACAGAGAAATTGCATCGGTATTAAATACAAAAGGCACAATGCCGACTTAAGTACAAGAAGACTAACTCTACTTACTCTCAGTGTTTTGAACCATTCCTGTCACACTAGTTATAGATTCCGATGCTTCACTTCAGGTTTACTGTATCCCTTGGACCTTCTTATTGACGACGAAACACAGAAATTGCATCGGAATTAATTACAAAAGGCACAATGCCGACTTTAGTACAAGAAGACTGGCTCTTCTTACTGTCTATGATTTGAACCATTCCTGTGACACTAGTTATAGATTCCGATGCTTCACGTCAGGTTTGCTGTATACCTTGGACCTTCTTTTTGACGGCGAAACACAGAAATTGCAGCGGAATTAAATAGAAAAAGTACAAGGACGAATTAAGTACAAGATGACTGACCCTTCTTACTGGCTATGTTTTGGACCATTCCTGTGACACTAATTATAGATTCCGAGGCTTCACTTCAGGTTTACTGTATCCCTCTGACCTTCTTATTGACGATGAAACACAGAAATTGCATCGGAATTAAATGCAAAAGGCACAATGCCGACTTAAGTACAAGAAGACTGGCTCTTCTTACTGTCTAAGATTTGAACCATTCCTGTGACACTAGTTACAGATTCCGATGCTTCACTTCTGGTTTACTGTATCCCTTGGACCTTCTTATTGACGACGAAACACAGAAATTTCATCGGAATTAAATTCAAAAGGCACAATGCCGACTTAAGTACAAGAAAACTGGCTCTTCTTGCTGTCTATGATTTGAACCATTCCTGAGACACTAGTTATAGATTCCGTAGCTTCACTTCAGGATTACTGTATCCCTTGAACCTTCTTATTGACTCCGAAACACAGAAATTGCATCGGAATTAAATACAAAAGGTACAATGCCGAATTAAGTACAAGACAACTGGCTCTTCTTACTGTCTATGTTTTGAACTATTCCTGTGACACTAGTTATAGGTTCCGATGCATCACTTCAGGTTTACTGTATACCTTGGACCTTCGTATTGCGACGAAACACAGAAATTGCATCGGAATTAAATACAAAACGCACCATGCCGACTTAAGTACAAGAATACTGACTCTTCATACTGTCTATATTTTGAACCATTCCTGTGACACTAGTTATAGTTTCCGATGCTTTCCGTCAGGTTTACTGTATCCATTGGACCTTGTTATTGACGACGAAACACAGAAATTGCAACGGAATTAAATACAAAAGATACAACGCCGAATGAAGCACAAGAACACTAACTCTTCTTACTGCCTATGTTTTGATCCATTCCTGTGACACTAGTTATAGATTCCGATGCTTCACTTCAGGTTTACTGTATCCCTTGGACCTTCTTAATGACGACGAAACACAGAAATTGCATCGGAATTAAATACAAAAGGACAATGAAGACTTAAGTACAAGAAGACTGGCTCTTCTAACTGTCTATGTTTTGAACCATTCCTGTGACACTAGTCATAGATTCCGATGCTTCACATCAGGTTTACTGAATCCCTTGGACCTTCTTATTCACAACGAAACACAGAAATTTCAACGGAATTAAATAGAAAAGCCACAAAGCTGATTTAAGTACAAGAAGACTGGCTCTTCTTAATGTCTGAGATTTTAACCATTCCTGAGACAGTAGTTATAGATTCCGAAGCTTCACTTCAGATTTACTGTATCCCTTGGACCTTCTTATTGACGACGAAACACAGAAATTGCAACGGAATTAAATACAAAAGATACAACGCCGAATGAAGCACAAGAACACTAACTCTTCTTACTGCCTATGTTTTGATCCATTCCTGTGACACTAGTTATAGATTCCGATGCTTCACTTCAGGTTTACTGTATCCCTTGGACCTTCTTAATGACGACGAAACACAGAAATTGCATCGGAATTAAATACAAAAGGACAATGAAGACTTAAGTACAAGAAGACTGGCTCTTCTTCCAGTCTATGTTTTAAACCATTCCAGAGACGCTAGTTATAGATTCCGATGCTTCACTTCTGGTTTACTGTATCCCTTGGACTTTCTTATTGACGACGAAAAAAAGAAATTGCATCGGAATTAAATACGAAAGTTACAATGCCGACTTAAGTACAAGAAGACTAACTCTACTTACTCTCAGTGTTTTGAACCATTCCTGTAACACTAGTTATAGATTCCGATGCTTCACTTCAGGTTTACTGTATCCCTTCATCCTTCTTATTGACGACGAAACACAGAAATTGCATCTGACTTAAATACAAAAGGACAATGCTGACTTAAGTACAAGAAGACTTGCTCTTCTTACTGTCTATGTTTTGACCCATTCCTGAGACACTAGTTATAGATTCCGATGCTTCACTTCAGGTTTACTGTGTCCCTTGGACCTTCGTATTGACGACGAAACAAAGAAATTGCATCGGAATTATATACGAAAGGTACAATGCCGACTTAAGTACAAGAAGACTAACTCTACTTACTCTCAGTGTTTTGAACCATTCCTGTCACACTAGTTATAGATTCCGATGCTTCACTTCAGGGTTACTGTATCCCTTGGACCTTCTTATTGACGACGAAACACAGAAATTGCATCGGAATTAATTACAAAAGGCACAATGCCGACTTTAGTACAAGAAGACTGGCTCTTCTTACTGTCTATGATTTGAACCATTCCTGTGACATTAGTTATAGATTCCGATGCTTCACGTCAGGTTTGCTGTATACCTTGGACCTTCTTATTGACGACGAAACACAGAAATTTCATCGGAATTAAATTCAAAAGGCACAATGCCGACTTAAGTACAAGAAAACTGGCTCTTCTTGCTGTCTATGATTTGAACCATTCCTGAGACACTAGTTATAGATTCCGTAGCTTCACTTCAGGATTACTGTATCCCTTGAACCTTCTTATTGACTACGAAACACAGAAATTGCATCGGAATTAAATACAAAAGGTACAATGCCGAATTAAGTACAAGACAACTGGCTCTTCTTACTGTCTATGTTTTGAACTATTCCTGTGACACTAGTTATAGGTTCCGATGCATCACTTCAGGTTTACTGTATACCTTGGACCTTCGTATTGCGACGAAACACAGAAATTGCATCGGAATTAAATACAAAACGCACCATGCCGACTTAAGTACAAGAATACTGACTCTTCATACTGTCTATATTTTGAACCATTCCTGTGACACTAGTTATAGTTTCCGATGCTTTCCGTCAGGTTTACTGTATCCATTGGACCATGTTATTGACGATGAAACACAGAAATTGCATCGGAATTTCCTACTAAAAGCACAATGCCGACTTAAGTACAAGACGACTGGCTCTTCTTACTGTCTATGTTTTGAACTATTCCTGTGACACTAGATATAGGTTCCGATGCATCACATCAGGTTTACTGTATCCCTTGGACCTGCGTATTGCGACGAAACACAGAAATTGCATCGGAATTTAATACGAAAGGCACAATGCCGACTTAAGTACAAGAAGACTGGCTCTTCTTACTGTCTGTATTTTGAGCCATTCCTGTGACACTAGTTATAGATTCCGATGCTTCACTTCAAGTTTACTGTATCCCTTGGACCTTGTGATTGACGACGAAACACAGAAATTGAATCGGAATTAAATACAAAAGGCACAATGCCGACGTAAGTACAAGAAGACTGACTCTTCTTACTGTCAATGTTTTGAACCATTCCTTTGACACCAGTTATAGATTCCGATGCTTCACATCAGGTTTACTGTATCCCTTGGAGCTTCTTATTGACGACGAAACACAGAAATAGCATCGGAATTAAATACTAAAGGCACAATGCCGACTAAAGTACGAGATTACGTGCTCTTCTTACTGTCTATGATTTGAACCATTCCTGTCACACTAGTTATAGATTCCGATGCTTCACTTCAGGTTTACTGTATCCCTTGGACCTTCTTATAGACGATGAAATACAGAAATTGCATCGGGATTAAATGCAAATGGCACAATGCCGACTTAAGTACAAGAAGACTGGCTCTTCTAACTGTCTATGTTTTGAACCACTCCTGTGACACTAGTCATAGATTCCGATGCTTCACATCAGGTTTACTGAATCCCTTGGACCTTCTTATTCACAACGAAACACAGAAATTTCAACGGAATTAAATAGAAAAGCCACAAAGCTGATTTAAGTACAAGAAGACTGGCTCTTCTAAATGTCTGAGATTTTAACCATTCCTGAGACAGTAGTTATTGATTCCGAAGCTTCACTTCAGATTTACTGTATCCCTTGGACCTTCTTATTGACGACGAAACACAGAAATTGCAACGGAATTAAATACAAAAGATACAACGCCGAATGAAGCACAAGAACACTAACTCTTCTTACTGCCTATGTTTTGATCCATTCCTGTGACACTAGTTATAGATTCCGATGCTTCACTTCAG
The DNA here is from genome assembly GCF_023864345.2 of Schistocerca serialis cubense. Taxonomy (NCBI): domain Eukaryota; kingdom Metazoa; phylum Arthropoda; class Insecta; order Orthoptera; family Acrididae; genus Schistocerca; species Schistocerca serialis. The sequence goes on along the minus strand of NC_064640.1, from coordinate 1,074,730,160 downwards.
GTTTACTGTATCCCTTGGACCTTCTTAATGACGACGAAACACAGAAATTGCATCGGAATTAAATACAAAAGGACAATGAAGACTTAAGTACAAGAAGACTGGCTCTTCTTCCAGTCTATGTTTTAAACCATTCCTGAGACGCTAGTTATAGATTCCGATGCTTCACTTCTGGTTTACTGTATCCCTTGGACTTTCTTATTGACGACGAAAAAAAGAAATTGCATCGGAATTAAATACGAAAGTTACAATGCCGACTTAAGTACAAGAAGACTAACTCTACTTACTCTCAGTGTTTTGAACCATTCCTGTAACACTAGTTATAGATTCCGATGCTTCACTTCAGGTTTACTGTATCCCTTCATCCTTCTTATTGACGACGAAACACAGAAATTGCATCTGACTTAAATACAAAAGGACAATGCTGACTTAAGTACAAGAAGACTTGCTCTTCTTACTGTCTATGTTTTGACCCATTCCTGAGACACTAGTTATAGATTCCGATGCTTCACTTCAGGTTTACTGTGTCCCTTGGACCTTCGTATTGACGACGAAACAAAGAAATTGCATCGGAATTATATACGAAAGGTACAATGCCGACTTAAGTACAAGAAGACTAACTCTACTTACTCTCAGTGTTTTGAACCATTCCTGTCACACTAGTTATAGATTCCGATGCTTCACTTCAGGTTTACTGTATCCCTTGGACCTTCTTATTGACGACGAAACACAGAAATTGCATCGGAATTAATTACAAAAGGCACAATGCCGACTTTAGTACAAGAAGACTGGCTCTTCTTACTGTCTATGATTTGAACCATTCCTGTGACACTAGTTATAGATTCCGATGCTTCACGTCAGGTTTGCTGTATACCTTGGACCTTGTTATTGACGACGAAACACAGAAAGTGCATCGGAATTAGTTACAAAAGGTACAATGCCGACATAAGTACAAGAGGACTGGCTCTTCTTACTGTCTATGTTTTGAACCATTCCTGTGACACTAGTTATAGATTCCGATGGTCCACTTTAGGTTTACTGTATACCTCTGACCTTCTTACCGACGATGAAACAGAGAAATTGCATCGGTATTAAATACAAAAGGCACAATGCCGACTTAAGTACAAGAAGACTAACTCTACTTACCCTCAGTGTTTTGAACCATTCCTGTCACACTAGTTATAGATTCCGATGCTTCACTTCAGGTTTACTGTATCCCTTGGACCTTCTTATTGACGACGAAACACAGAAATTGCATCGGAATTAATTACAAAAGGCACAATGCCGACTTTAGTACAAGAAGACTGGCTCTTCTTACTGTCTATGATTTGAACCATTCCTGTGACACTAGTTATAGATTCCGATGCTTCACGTCAGGTTTGCTGTATACCTTGGACCTTCTTTTTGACGGCGAAACACAGAAATTGCAGCGGAATTAAATAGAAAAAGTACAATGACGAATTAAGTACAAGATGACTGACCCTTCTTACTGGCTATGTTTTGGACCATTCCTGTGACACTAATTATAGATTCCGAGGCTTCACTTCAGGTTTACTGTATCCCTCTGACCTTCTTATTGACGATGAAACACAGAAATTGCATCGGAATTAAATGCAAAAGGCACAATGCCGACTTAAGTACAAGAAGACTGGCTCTTCTTACTGTCTAAGATTTGAACCATTCCTGTGACACTAGTTACAGATTCCGATGCTTCACTTCTGGTTTACTGTATCCCTTGGACCTTCTTATTGACGACGAAACACAGAAATTTCATCGGAATTAAATTCAAAAGGCACAATGCCGACTTAAGTACAAGAAAACTGGCTCTTCTTGCTGTCTATGATTTGAACCATTCCTGAGACACTAGTTATAGATTCCGTAGCTTCACTTCAGGATTACTGTATCCCTTGAACCTTCTTATTGACGACGAAACACAGAAATTGCATCGGAATTAATTACAAAAGGTACAATGCCGAATTAAGTACAAGACAACTGGCTCTTCTTACTGTCTATGTTTTGAACTATTCCTGTGACACTAGTTATAGGTTCCGATGCATCACTTCAGGTTTACTGTATACCTTGGACCTTCGTATTGCGACGAAACACAGAAATTGCATCGGAATTAAATACAAAACGCACCATGCCGACTTAAGTACAAGAATACTGACTCTTCATACTGTCTATATTTTGAACCATTCCTGTGACACTAGTTATAGTTTCCGATGCTTTCCGTCAGGTTTACTGTATCCCTTGGACCTGCGTATTGCGACGAAACACAGAAATTGCATCGGAATTTAATACGAAAGGCACAATGCCGACTTAAGTACAAGAAGACTGGCTCTTCTTACTGTCTGTATTTTGAGCCATTCCTGTGACACTAGTTATAGATTCCGATGCTTCACTTCAAGTTTACTGTATCCCTTGGACCTTGTGATTGACGACGAAACACAGAAATTGAATCGGAATTAAATACAAAAGGCACAATGCCGACGTAAGTACAAGAAGACTGACTCTTCTTACTGTCAATGTTTTGAACCATTCCTTTGACACCAGTTATAGATTCCGATGCTTCACATCAGGTTTACTGTATCCCTTGGACCTTCTTGTTGACGACGAAACACGGAAATTGCATCGGAATTAAATACAAAAGGCACAATGCCGACATAAGTACTAGAAGACTGGCTCTTTTACTGCCTATGTTTTGAACCATTCCTGTCACACTAGTTATAGATTCCGATGCTTCACTTCAGGTTTCCTGTATCCTTTGTACCTTCTTATTGACGACGAAACACAGAAATTGCATCGTAATTAATTCCAAAAGGCACAATGTCAACTTAAGCACAAGAAGACTGGCTCTTCTTACTGTCTATATTTTGAACCATTCCTGTGACACTAGTTATAGATTCCGATGCTTCACTTCAGGGTTACTGTATCCCTTGGACCTTCTTATTGACGACGAAACACAGAAATTGCATCGCAATTAAATACAAAAGGCACAATGCCGACTTAAGTACAAGAAGACTGACTCTTCTTACTGTCTATGTATTGAACCATTCATGTGACACTAGCTATAGATTCTGATGCTTCACTTCCGGGTTACTGTATCCCTCTGACCTTCTTATTGACGATGAAACACAGATATTGCATCGGTATTAAATACAAAAGGCACAATGCCGACTTAAGTACAAGAAGACAGGGTCTTCTTACTGTCTATGATTTGAACCATTCCTGTGACACTAGTTATAGATTCCGATGCTTCACGTCAGGTTTACTGTATCCCTTGGACCTTGGTATTGACGACGAAACACAGAAATTGCATCGGAATTAACTACTAAATGCACAATGCCAACTTAAGTACAAGAAGACTGACTACTGTCTATGTTTTGAACCATTCCTGCGACACTAGTTATAGATTCCGATGCTTCACTTCAGGTTTACTGTTTCCCTCTCACCTTCTTATTGACGATGAAACACAGAAATTGCATCGGAATTAAATACAAAAGGCACCATGCCGACTTAAGTACAAGAAGACGGGCTCTTATTACTGTCTATGTTTTGAACCATTCCTGTGACACTAGTTATGGATTCCGATGCTTCACATCAGGTTTACTGTATCCCTTGGACCTTCTTATTGACGACGAACACAGAAATTGCATCGGAATTACATACAAATGGCACAATGCCACTTAGGTACAAGAAGACTGGCTCTTCTTTTTGTCTAAGTTTGGAACCGTTCCTGAGACACTAGTTGTAGATTCCGAAGCTGCACTTCAGATTTACTGTATCCCTTGGAGCTTCTTATTGGCGACGAAACACAGAAATTGCATCGGATTTAGATACAAAAGGTACAACGCCGAATTAAGTACAAGAAGACTGACTCTTCATACTGTCTATATTTTGAACCATTCCTGTGACACTAGTATAGATTCCGATGCTTTACGTCAGGTTTACTGTATCCCTAGGACCTTGTTATTGACGACGAAACACAGAAATTGCATCGGAATTACCTACTAAAGGCACAATGCCGACTTAAGTACAAGACGACTGGCTCTTCTTAGTGTCTATGTTTTGAACTATTCCTGTGACACTAGATATAGGTTCCGATGCATCACTTCAGGTTTACTGTATCCCTTGGACCTTCGTATTGCGACGAAACACAGAAATAGCATCGGAATTAAATACGAAACGCACAATGCCGACTTAAGTACAAGAAGACTGGCTCTTCTTACTGTCTATATTTTGAACCATTCCTGTAACACTAGTTATAGATTCCGATGCTTCACTTCAAGTTGACTGTATCCCTTAGACCTTGTGATTGTCGACGATACACAGAAATTGCATCGGAATTAAATACGAAAGGCACAATGTCAACTTAAGTACAAGAAGACTGGCTCTTCTTACTGTCTATATTTTGAACCATTCCTGTAACACTAGTTATAGATTCCGATGCTTCACTTCAGGGTTACTGTATCCCTTGGACCTTCTTATTGACGACGAAACAGAGAAATTGCATCGCAATTAAATACAAAAGGCACAATGCCGACTTAAGTACAAGAAGACTGACTCTTCTTACTGTCTATGTATTGAACCATTCATGTGACACTAGCCATAGATTCTGATGCTTCACTTCCGGTTTACTGTATCCCTCTGACCTTCTTATTGACGATGAAACACAGAAATTGCATCGGTATTAGATACAAAAGGTACAATGCCGACTTAAGTGTAAGAAGACTGGCTCTTCTTACTGTCTATGTTTTGAACCATTCCTGTGACACTAGTTATGGATTCCGATGGTTCACTTCAGGTGTACTGTATCCCTCTGACCTTCTTAACGACGACGAAACAGTGAAATTGCATCGGAATTAAATACAAAAGGCACAAGGCACAGACTGGGTCTTCTTACTGTCTATGATTTGAACCATTCCTGTGACACTAGTTATAGATTCCGATGCTTCACGTCAGGTTTACTGTATCCCTTGGACCTTGGTATTGACGACGAAACACAGAAATTGCATCGGAATTAACTACTAAATGCACAATGCCGACTTAAGTACAAGAAGACTGACTCTTCTTACTGTCTATGTTTTGAACAATTCCTGCGACACTAGTTATAGATTCCGATGCTTCACTTCAGGTTTACTGTTTCCCTCTGACCTTCTTATTGACGATGAAACACAGAAATTGCATCGGAATTAAATACAAAAGGCACGATGCCGACTTAAGTACAAGAAGACTGGCTATTATTACTGTCTATGTTTTGAACCATTCCTGTGACACTAGTTATGGATTCCGATGCTTCACATCAGGTTTACTGTTTCCCTTGGACCTTCTTATTGACGACGAAACACAGAAATTGCATCGGAATCACATACAAATGGCACAATGCCACTTAAGTACAAGAAGACTGGCTCTTCTTATTGTCTAAGTTTGGAACCATTCCTGAGACACTAGTTATAGATTCCGAAGCTTCACTTCAGATTTACTGTATCCCTTGGACCTTCTTATTGGCGACGAAACACAGAAATTGCATCGGATTTAGATACAAAAGGTACAACGCCGAATTAAGTACAAGAAGACTGACTCTCCTTACTGCCTATGATTTGAACCATTCCTGTGACACTAGTTATAGATTCCAATGCTTCACTTCAGGTTTACTGTATCACTTGGACCTTCTTATTGACGACGAAACCCAGAAATTGCATCAGAATTAAATACCAAAGGCACAATGCTGACTTAATTACAAGAAGACTGGCTCTTCCTACTGTCTATGTTTTGTCCCATTCCTGAGACTAGTTATAGATTCCGATGCTTCACTTCCGGTTTACTGTATCCCTTGGACCTTCTTATTGACGACGAAACAAAGAAATTGCATCGGAATTAAATACGAAAGGTACAATGCCGACTTAAGTACAAGAAGACTAACTCTACTTACTCTCAGTGTTTTGAACAATTCCTGTAACACTAGTTATAGATTCCGATGCCTCACATCAGGTTTACTGTATACCTTGGACCTTCTTATTGACGACGAAACACAGAAATTGCATCGGAATTAATTACAAAAGGCACAATGCCGACTTAAGTACAAGAAGACTAGCTCTTCTTACTGTCTATGATTTGAACCATTCCTGTGACACTAGTTATAGATTCCGATGCTTCACGTCAGGTTTACTGTATTCCTTCGACCTTCTTATTGACGACGAAACACAGAAAGTGCATCGTAATTAGATACAAAAGTTACAAAGCCGACTTAATTACAAGAAGACTGGCTCTTCTTACTGTCTATGTTTTGAACCATTTCTGTGACACTAGTTATAGATTCCGATGGTTCACTTTAGGTTTACTGTATCCCTCCGACCTTCTTACCGACGATGAAACAGAGAAATTGCATCGGAATTAAATACAAAAGCCACAATGCAGACTTAAGTACAAGAAGACTGGCTCTTCTTACTGTCTATGTTTTGAACCATTCCTGTGACACTAGTTATAGATTCCGATGCTTCACTTCTGGTTTACTGTATCCCTAGGACCTTCTTATTGACGACTAAACACAGAAATTTCATCGGAATTAAATACAAAAGGCACAATGCCGACTTAAGTACAAGATTACTGGCTCTTCTTACGGTCTATGTTTTGAACCATTCCTGAGACACTAGTTATAGATTCCGATGCTTAACTTCAGGTTTACTGTATCCCTTGGACCTTCTTATTGATGACCAAACAAAGAAAATGCATCGGAATTAAATACAAAAGGTACAATGCCGACTTAAGTGCAAGAAGATTAACTCTTCCTACTGTCTGTGTTTTGAACCATTCCTGTCACACTAGCAAATGATTCCGATGCTTCACTTCAGGTTTACTGTATCCCTTCATCCTTCTTATTGACGACGAAACACAGAAATTGCATCGGAATGAAATTCATAAGGCACAATGCCGACTTAAGTACAAGAAGACTGGCTCCTCTTACTGTCAATATTTTGAACCATTCCTGTGACACTAGTTATAGATTCCGATGCTTCACATCAAGTTTACTGTATCCCTTGGACCTTGTGATTGACGACGAAACACAGAAATTGAATCGGAATTAAATACAAAAGGCACAATGCCGACGTAAGTACAAGAAGACTGACTCATCTTACTGTCTATGATTTGAACCATTCCTGTGACACTAGTTATAGATTCCGATGCTTTAGTTCAGGTTTACTGTATCCCTTGGACCTTCTTATCGACGACGAATCACAGAAATTGCATCGGAATTAAATACAGAAGGCACAGTTCCGCCTTAAGTACAAGAAGACGGGCTCTTCTTACAGTCTATGTTTTGAACCATTCCTTTGACACTAGTTATAGATTCCGATGCTTCACATCAGGTTTACTGTATCCCTTGGACCTTCTTAATGACGACGAAACACAGAAATTGCATCGGAATTAAATACAAAAGGACAATGAAGACTTAAGTACAAGAAGACTGGCTCTTCTTCCAGTCTATGTTTTAAACCATTCCTGAGACGCTAGTTATAGATTCCGATGCTTCACTTCTGGTTTACTGTATCCCTTGGACTTTCTTATTGACGACGAAAAAAAGAAATTGCATCGGAATTAAATACGAAAGTTACAATGCCGACTTAAGTACAAGAAGACTAACTCTACTTACTCTCAGTGTTTTGAACCATTCCTGTAACACTAGTTATAGATTCCGATGCTCCACTTCAGGTTTACTGTATCCCTTCATCCTTCTTATTGACGACGAAACACAGAAATTGCATCTGACTTAAATACAAAAGGACAATGCTGACTTAAGTACAAGAAGACTTGCTCTTCTTACTGTCTATGTTTTGACCCATTCCTGAGACACTAGTTATAGATTCCGATGCTTCACTTCAGGTTTACTGTGTCCCTTGGACCTTCGTATTGACGACGAAACAAAGAAATTGCATCGGAATTATATACGAAAGGTACAATGCCGACTTAAGTACAAGAAGACTGACTCTACTTACCCTCAGTGTTTTGAACCATTCCTGTCACACTAGTTATAGATTCCGATGCTTCACTTCAGGTTTACTGTATCCCTTGGACCTTCTTATTGACGACGAAACACAGAAATTGCATCGGAATTAATTACAAAAGCCACAATGCCGACTTTAGTACAAGAAGACTGGCTCTTCTTACTGTCTATGATTTGAACCATTCCTGTGACACTAGTTATAGATTCCGATGCTTCACGTCAGGTTTGATGTATACCTTGGACCTTGTTATTGACGACGAAACACAGAAAGTGCATCGGAATTAGTTACAAAAGGTACAATGCCGACTTAAGTACAAGAGGACTGGCTCTTCTTACCGTCTATGTTTTGAACCATTCCTGTGACACTAGTTATAGATTCCGATGGTCCACTTTAGGTTTACTGTATACCTCTGACCTTCTTACCGACGATGAAACAGAGAAATTGCATCGGAATTAAATACAAAAGGCACAATGCCGACTTAAGTACAAGAAGACTAACTCTACTTACTCTCAGTGTTTTGAACCATTCCTGTCACACTAGTTATAGATTCCGATGCTTCACTTCAGGTTTACTGTATCCCTTGGACCTTCTTATTGACGACGAAACACAGAAATTGCATCGGAATTAATTACAAAAGGCACAATGCCGACTTTAGTACAATAAGACTGGCTCTTCTTACTGTCTATGATTTGAACCATTCCCTTGACACTAGTTATTGATTCCGATGCTTCACGTCAGTTTTGCTGTATACCTTGGACCTTCTTTTTGACGGCGAAACACAGAAATTGCAGCGGAATTAATTAGAAAAAGTACAATGACGAATTAAGTACAAGATGACTGACCCCTCTTACTGGCTATGTTTTGGACCATTCCTGTGACACTAATTATAGATTCCGAGGCTTCACTTCAGGTTTACTGTATCCCTCTGACCTTCTTATTGACGATGAAACACAGAAATTGCATCGGAATTAAATGCAAAAGGCACAATGCCGACTTAAGTACAAGAAGACTGGCTCTTCTTACTGTCTAAGATTTGAACCATTCCTGTGACACTAGTTACAGATTCCGATGCTTCACTTCTGGTTTACTGTATCCCTTGTACCTTCTTATTGACGACGAAACACAGAAATTTCATCGGAATTAAATTCAAGAGGCACAATGCCGACTTAAGTACAAGAAAACTGTCTCTTCTTGCTGTCTATGATTTGAACCATTCCTGAGACACTAGTTATAGATTCCGTAGCTTCACTTCAGGATTACTGTATCCCTTGAACCTTCTTATTGACGACGAAACACAGAAATTGCATCGGAATTAAATACAAAAGGTACAATGCCGAATTAAGTACAAGACAACTGGCTCTTCTTACTGTCTATGTTTTGAACTATTCCTGTGACACTAGTTATAGGTTCCGATGCATCACTTCAGGTTTACTGTATACCTTGGACCTTCGTATTGCGACGAAACACAGAAATTGCATCGGAATTAAATACAAAACGCACCATGCCGACTTAAGTACAAGAATACTGACGCTTCATACTGTCTATATTTTGAACCATTCCTGTGACACTAGTTATAGTTTCCGATGCTTTCCGTCAGGTTTACTGTATCCATTGGACCTTGTTATTGACGATGAAACACAGAAATTGCATCGGAATTTCCTACTAAAAGCACAATGCCGACTTAAGTACAAGACGACTGGCTCTTCTTACTGTCTATGTTTTGAACTATTCCTGTGACACTAGATATAGGTTCCGATGCATCACATCAGGTTTACTGTATCCCTTGGACCTGCGTATTGCGACGAAACACAGAAATTGCATCGGAATTTAATACGAAACGCACAATGCCGACTTAAGTACAAGAAGACTGGCTCTTCTTACTGTCTGTATTTTGAGCTATTCCTGTGACACTAGTTATAGATTCCGATGCTTCACTTCAAGTTTACTGTATCCCTTGGACCTTGTGATTGACGACGAAACACAGAAATTGAATCGGAATTAAATACAAAAGGCACAATGCCGACGTAAGTACAAGAAGACTGACTCTTCTTACTGTCAATGTTTTGAACCATTCCTTTGACACCAGTTATAGATTCCGATGCTTCACATCAGGTTTACTGTATCCCTTGGACCTTCTTGTTGACGACGAAACACGGAAATAGCATCGGAATTAAATACAAAAGGCACAATGCCGACATAAGTACTAGAAGACTGGCTCTTCTTACTGCCTATGTTTTGAACCATTCCTGTCACACTAGTTATAGATTCCGATGCTTCACTTCAAGTTGACTGTATCCCTTAGACCTTGTGATTGTCGACGATACACAGAAATTGCATCGGAATTAAATACGAAAGGCACAATGTCAACTTAAGTACAAGAAGACTGGCTCTTCTTACTGTCTATATTTTGAACCATTCCTGCGACACTAGTTAAAGATTCCGATGCTTCACTTCAGGGTTACTGTATCCCTTGGACCTTCTTATTGACGACGAAACACAGAAATTGCATCGCAATTAAATACAAAAGGCACAATGCCGACTTAAGTACAAGAAGACTGACTCTTCTTACTGTCTATGTATTGAACCATTCATGTGACACTAGCCATAGATTCTGATGCTTCACTTCCGGTTTACTGTATCCCTCTGACCTTCTTATTGACGATGAAACACAGAAATTGCATCGGTATTAGATACAAAAGGTACAATGCCGACTTAAGTGTAAGAAGACTGGCTCTTCTTACTGTCTATGTTTTGAACCATTCCTGTGACACTAGTTATGGATTCCGATGGTTCACTTCAGGTGTACTGTATCCCTCTGACCTTCTTAACGACGACGAAACAGTGAAATTGCATCGGAATTAAATACAAAAGGCACAAGGCACAGACTGGGTCTTCTTACTGTCTATGATTTGAACCATTCCTGTGACACTAGTTATAGATTCCGATGCTTCACGTCAGGTTTACTGTATCCCTTGGACCTTGGTATTGACGACGAAACACAGAAATTGCATCGGAATTAACTACTAAATGCACAATGCCGACTTAAGTACAAGAAGACTGACTCTTCTTACTGTCTATGTTTTGAACAATTCCTGCGACACTAGTTATAGATTCCGATGCTTCACTTCAGGTTTACTGTTTCCCTCTGACCTTCTTATTGACGATGAAACACAGAAATTGCATCGGAATTAAATACAAAAGGCACGATGCCGACTTAAGTACAAGAAGACTGGCTATTATTACTTTCTATGTTTTGAACCATTCCTGTGACACTAGTTATGGATTCCGATGCTTCACATCAGGTTTACTGTTTCCCTTGGACCTTCTTATTGACGACGAAACACAGAAATTGCATCGGAATCACATATAAATGGCACAATGCCACTTAAGTACAAGAAGACTGGCTCTTCTTATTGTCTAAGTTTGGAACCATTCCTGAGACACTAGTTATAGATTCCGAAGCTTCACTTCAGATTTACTGTATCCCTTGGACCTTCTTATTGGCGACGAAACCCAGAAATTGCATCAGAATTAAATACCAAAGGCACAATGCTGACTTAAGTACAAGAAGACTGGCTCTTCCTACTGTCTATGTTTTGTCCCATTCCTGAGACTAGTTATAGATTCCGATGCTTCACTTCCGGTTTACTGTATCCCTTGGACCTTCTTATTGACGACGAAACAAAGAAATTGCATCGGAATTAAATACGAAAGGTACAATGCCGACTTAAGTACAAGAAGACTAACTCTACTTACTCTCAGTGTTTTGAACAATTCCTGTAACACTAGTTATAGATTCCGATGCCTCACATCAGGTTTACTGTATACCTTGGACCTTCTTATTGACGACGAAACACAGAAATTGCATCGGAATTAATTACAAAAGGCACAATGCCGACTTAAGTACAAGAAGACTGGCTCTTCTTACTGTCTATGATTTGAACCATTCCTGTGACACTAGTTATAGATTACGATGCTTCACGTCAGGTTTACTGTATTCCTTGGACCTTCTTATTGACGACGAATCACAGAAAGTGCATCGTAATTAGATACAAAAGGTACAAAGCCGACTTAATTACAAGAAGACTGGCTCTTCTTACTGTCTATGTTTTGAACCATTTCTGGGACACTAGTTATAGATTCCGATGGTTCACTTTAGGTTTACTGTATCCCTCCGACCTTCTTACCGACGATGAAACAGAGAAATTGCATCGGAATTAAATACAAAAGGCACAATGCAGACTTAAGTACAAGAAGACTGGCTCTTCTTACTGTCTATGTTTTGAACCATTCCTGTGACACTAGTTATAGATTCCGATGCTTCACTTCTGGTTTACTGTATCCCTAGGACCTTCTTATTGACGACGAAACACAGAAATTTCATCGGAATTAAATACAAAAGGCACAATGCCGACTTATGTACAAGAGGACTAACTCTTCTTACTGCCTATGATTTGAACCATTCCTGTCACACTAGTTATAGATTCCGATGCTTCACTTTAGGTTTACTGTATCCCTTGTACTTTCTTATTGACGACGAAACACAGAAATTGCATCGGAATTAAATACAAAAGGCACAATGTCAACTAAAGTACAAGAAGACTGGCTCTTCTTTCTGTCTATATTTTGAACCATTCCTGTGACACTAGTTATAGATTCCGATGCTTCACTTCCGGTTTACTGTATCCCTCTAACCTTCTTATTGACGATGAAACACAGAAATTGCATCGGAATTAAATACAAAAGGCACAATGCCGACTTAAGTACAAGAAAACTGGCTCTTCTTACTGTCTATGATTTAAACCATTCCTGAGACACTAGTTATAGATTCCGAAGCTTCACTTCAGGTTTACTGTATCCCTTGAACCTTCTTATTGACGACGAAACATAGAAATTGCATCGGAATTAAATACAAAATGTACAATGCCGAATTAAGTACAAGAAGACTGACTCTTCTTACTGCCTATGCTTTGAACCATTTTTGTGTCACTGGTTATAGATTCCGATGCTTCGCTTCAGCTTTACTGTATGCCTTGGACCTTCGTATTGACGACGAAACACAGAAATTGCATCGGAATTAAATACCAAAGGCACAATGCCGACTTAAGTACAGGAAGATTGGCTCTTCTTACTGTCTATGTTTTGAACCTTTCCTGTGACACTAGTTATATATCCGAAGCCTCACTTTAGGTTTACTGTATCCCTTGGATTTTCTTATTGACGACGAAACACCGAAATTGCATTGGAATTAAATCCAAAAGGGACAATGCCGACTTAAGTACAAGAAGACTGGCTCTTTATACTGTCTATGATTTGAACCATTCCTGTGACACTAGTTATAGATTCCGATGCTTCACGTCAGGTTTACTGTATCCCTTGGACCTTGTTATTGACGACGAAACACAGAAATTGCATCGGAATTAACTACTAAAGGCACAATGCCGACTTAAGTACAAGACGACTGGCTCTTATTACTGTCTATGCTTTGAACTATTCCTGTGACAGTAGTTATAGGTTCCGATGCATCACTTCAGGTTTACTGTATCCCTTGGACCTTCGTATTGCGACGAAACACAGAAATTGCATCGGAATTAAATACGAAAGGCACAATGCCGACTTAAGTACAAGAACACTGGCTCTTCTTACTGTCTATATTTTGAATCATTCCTGTGACACTAGTTACAGATTCCGATGCTTCACTTCATGTTTACTGTATCCCTTGAACCTTGTGATTGACGACAAAACACAGAAATTGCATCGGAATTAATTATAAAAGGCTCAATGCCGACGTAAGTACAAGAAGACCGACTCTTCTTACTGTATATTTTTTGAACCATTCCGGTGACACTAGTTATAGATTCCGAAGCTTGACTTCAGGTTTACTGAATCCCTGTGACCTTCTTATTGACGATGAAACACAGAAATTGCATCGGAATTAAATACCAAAACCACAATGCCGACTTAAGTACAAGAAGACTGGCTCTTCTTACTTTCTATGATTTGAACCATTCCTGTGACACTAGTTATAGATTCCGAAGCTTTACATCAGGTTTACTGTATCCCTTGGACCTTCTTATTGACGACGAATCACAGAAATTGCATCGGAATTAAATACAAAAGGCACAATTCCGACTTAAGTACAAGAAGACTGGCTCTTCTTACTGCCTATGTTTTGAACCATTCATTTGACACTAGTTATAGATTCCGATGCTTCACATCAGGTTTACTGTATCCGTTGGACCTTCTTATTGACGACGAAACACAGAAATTGCATCGGAATTAAATACAAAAGGCACAATGCCGGCATAAGTACAAGAAGACTGGCTCTTCTTACTGTCTATGTTTGGAACCATTCCTGAGACACTAGTTATAGATTCTGAAGCTTCACTTCAGGTTTACTGTATCCCTCGGACCTTCTTATTGACGACGAAACACAGAAATTGCATCGGAATTAAATACAAAAGGTACAATGCCGACTTATGTACAAGACGACTAACTCTTCTTACTGCCTATGTTTTGAATCATTCCTGTCACACTAGTTATAGATTCCGATGCTTCACTTCAGGTTTACTGTATCCCTTGTACCTTCTTATTGACGACGAAACACAGAAATTGCATCGGAATTAAATCCAAAAGGCACAATGTCAACTTAAGTACAAGAAGACTGGCTCTTCTTACTGTCTACATTTTGAACCATTCCTGTGACACTAGTTATAGATTCCGATGCTTCACTTCAGGATTACTGTATCCCTTGGACGTTCTTATTGACGACAAATCTCAGAAATTGCATCGGAATTAAATACAAAAGGCACAATGCCGACTTAAGTACAAGAAGACTGACTCTTCTTACTGTCTATGTTTTGAACCATTCCTGTGACACTAGTTATACATTCCGATGCTTCACTTCCGGTTTACTGTATCCCTGTGACCTTCTTATTGACGATGAAACACAGAAATTGCATCGGAATCAAATACAAAAGGCACAATGCCGACTCAAGTACAAGAAAACTGGCTCTTCTTACTGTCTATGATTTGAACCATTCCTGTGACACTAGTTATAGATTCCGATACTTCACTTCAGCTTTACTGTATCCCTTGGACCTTCTTATTGGGGACAATACACAGAAATTGCATCGGAAATAAATACCAAATGCACAATGCCGACTTAAGTACAAGAAGATTGGCTCTTCTTACTGTCTATGTTTTGAACCTTTCCTGTGTCACTAGTTATAGATTCCGAAGCTTCAATTCAGGTTTACTGAATCCCTTGGACCTTCTTATTGACGACGAAACACAGAAATTGCATCGGAATTAAATAAAAAAGGACAATGAAGACTTAAGTACAAGAAGACTGGCTCTTCTTACAGTCTATGTTTTGAACCATTCCTGAGACACTAGTTATAGATTCCGATGCTTCACTTCAGGTTTACTGTATCCCTTGGACCTTCTTATTGACGACCAAACAAAGAAAATGCATCGGAATTAAATACAAAAGGTACAATGCCGACTTAAGTGCAAGAAGACTAACTCTTCCTACTGTCTGTGTATTGAACCATTCCTGTCACACTAGTTAATGATTCCGATGCTTCACTTCAGGTTTACTGTATCCCTTCATCCTTCTTAATGACGACGAAACACAGAAATTGCATCGGAATGAAATTCATAAGGCACAATGCCGACTTAAGTACAAGAAGACTGGCTCTTCTTACTGTCAATATTTTGAACCATTCCTGTGACACTAGTTATAGATTCCGATGCTTTAGTTAAGGTTTACTGTATCCCTTGGACCTTCTTATTGACGACGAAACACAGAAATTGCATCGGAATTAAATACAAAAGTCACAATGCAGACTTAAGTACAAGGAGACTGACTCTTCTTACTGTCTATGATTTGAACCATTCCTGTGACACTAGTTATAGATTCCGATGCTTCACTTCCGGTTTACTGTATCCCTCTGACCTTCTTATTGACGATGAAACACAGAAATTGCATCGGAATTAAATACAAAAGGTACAATGCCGAATTAAGTACAAGAAGACTGGCTCTTCTTACTGTCTATGATTTGAACCATTCCTGTGACACTAGTTATAGATTCCGATGCTTCACGTCAGGTTTACTGTATCCCTTGGACCTTGTTATTGACGACGAAACACAGAAATTGCATCGGAATTAACTACTAAAGGCACAACGCCGACTTAAGTACAAGACGACTGGCTCTTCTTACTGTCTATGTTTTGAACTATTCCTGTGACAGTAGTTATAGGTTCCGATGCATCACTTCAGGTTTACTGTATCCCTTGGACCTTCGTATTGCCACGAAACACAGAAATTGCATCGGAATTAAATACGAAAGGCACAATGCCGACTTAAGTACAAGAACACTGGCTCTTCTTACTGTCTATATTTTGAATCATTCCTGTGACACTAGTTATAGATTCCGATGCTTCACTTCATGTTTACTGTATCCCTTGGACCTTGTGATTGACGACAAAACACAGAAATTGAATCGGAATTAAATATAAAAGGCACAATGCCGACGTAAGTACAAGAAGACCGACTCTTCTTACTGCCTATTTTTTGAACCATTCCGATGACACTAGTTATAGATTCCGATGCTTGACTTCAGGTTTATTGAATCCCTGTGACCTTCTTATTGACGATGAAACACAGAAATTGCAATCGAATTAAATACCAAAACCACAATGCCGACTTAAGTACAAGAAGACTGGCTCTTCTTACTGTCTATGATTTGAACCATTCCTGTGACACTAGTTATAGATTCCGAAGCTTTACTTCAGGTTTACTGTATCCCTTGGACCTTCTTATTGACGACGAATCACAGAAATTGCATCGGAATTAAATACAAAAGGCACAATTCCGACTTAAGTACAAGAAGACTGGCTCTTCTTACTGTCTATGTTTTGAACCATTCCTTTGACACTAGTTATAGATTCCGATGCTTCACATCAGGTTTACTGTATCCGTTGGACCTTCTTATTGACGACGAAACACAGATATTGCATCGGAATTAAATTCAAAAGGCACATTGCCGACATAAGTACAAGAAGACTGGCTCTTCTTACTGTCTATGTTTTGAACCATTCCTGTGACACTAGTTATAGATTCCGATGCTTCACTTCCGGTTTACTGTATCCCTCTGACCTTCTTATTGACGATGAAACACAGAAATTGCATCGGAATCAAATACAAAAGTCACAATGCCGACTCAAGTACAAGAAAACTGGCTCTTCTTACTGTCTATGATTTGAACCCTTCCAGAGACACTAGTTATAGATTCCGAAGCTTCACTTCAGGTTTACTGTATCCCTTGATCCTTCTTATTGACGACGAAACACAGAAATTGCATCGGAATTAAATACAAAAGGTACAATGCCGAATTAAGTACAAGACGAATGACTCTTCTTACTGCCTATGCTTTGAACCATTCCTGTGTCACTGGTTATAGATTCCGATACTTCACTTCAGCTTTACTGTATCCCTTGGACCTTCTTATTGACGACGATACACAGAAATTGCATCGGAATTAAATACCAAATGCACAATGCCGACTTAAGTACAAGAAGACTGGCCCTTCTTACTGTCTATGTTTTGAACCTTTCCTGTGTCACTAGTTATAGATTCCGAAGCTTCAATTCAGGTTTACTGTATCCCCTGGATCTTCTTATTGACGACGAAACACCGAAATTGCATTGGAATTAAATCCAAAAGGCACAATGCAGACTTAAGTACAAGAAGACTGGCTCTTCTTACTGTCTATGATTTGAACCATTCCTGTGACACTAGTTATAGATTCCGATGCTTCACATCAGGTTTACTGTATCCCGTGGACCTTGTTATCGACGACGAAACATAGAAATTGCATCGGAATCAACTACTAATGGCACAATGCCGACTTAAGTACAAGACGACTGGCTCTTCTTACTGTCTATGTTTTGAACTATTCCTGTGACACTAGTTATAGGTTCCGATGCATCACTTCAGGTTTACTGTATCCCTTGGACTTCCGTATTGCGACGAAACACAGAAATTGCATCCCTTGCAATGCATCCCTTGCATCCCTTGGACCTTCTTATTGACGACAAATCTCAGAAAATGCATCGGAATTAAATACAAAAGGCACAATGCCGACTTAAGTACAAGAAGACTGGCTCTTCTTACTGTCTAATTTTGAACCATTACTGTGACACTAGTTATAGATTCCGATGCATCACTTCAAATTTACTGTATCCCTAGGACCATGTGATTGCGACGAAACACAGAAATTGAATCGGAATTAAATACAAAAGGCACAATGCCGACGTAAGTACAAGAAGACTGACTCTTCTTACTGTCTATGTTTTGAACCATTCCTGTGACACTAGTTATAGATTCTGATGCTTCACTTCACGTTTACTGAGTCCCTCTGACCTTCTTATTGACGATGAAACACAGAAATTGCATCGGAATTAAATACCAAAACCACAATGCCGACGTAAGTACAAGAAGACCAGCTCTTCTTACTGTCTATGTTTTGAACCATTCCTGTGACACTAGTTAGAGATTCCGATGGTTCACTTCAGGTTTACTATATCCCTCTGACCTTCTTATTGACGACGAAACACAGAAATTTCATCGGAAGTAAATACAAAAGGCACAATGCCGACTCAAGTACAATAAAACTGGCTCTTCTTACTGTCTATGATTTGAACCATTCCTGAGACACTAGTTATAGATTCCGAAGCTTCACTTCAGGTTTACTGTATCCCTTGAACCTTCTTATTGACGACGAAACACAGAAATTGCATCGGAATTAAATACAAAAGGTACAATGCCGAATTAAGTACAAGACGACTGACTCTTCTTACTGCCTATGCTTTGAACCATTCCTGTGTCACTGGTTATAGATTCCGATACTTCACTTCAGCTTTACTGTATCCCTTGGACCTTCTTATTGGGGACGATAAACAGAAATTGCATCGGAAATAAATACCAAATGCACAATGCCGACTTAAGTACAAGAAGATTGGCTCTTCTTACTGTCTATGTTTTGAACCTTTCCTGTGTCACTAGTTATAGATTCCGAAGCTTCAATTCAGGTTTACTGAATCCCTTGGACCTTCTTATTGACGACGAAACACAGAAATTGCATCGGAATTAAATAAAAAAGGACAATGAAGACTTAAGTACAAGAAGACTGGCTCTTCTTACAGTCTATATTTTGAACCATTCCTGAGACACTAGTTATAGATTCCGATGCTTCACTTCAGGTTTACTGTATCCCTTGGACCTTCTTATTGACGACCAAACAAAGAAAATGCATCGGAATTAAATACAAAAGGTACAATGCCGACTTAAGTGCAAGAAGACTAACTCTTCCTACTGTCTGTGTTTTGAACCATTCCTGTCACACTAGTTAATGATTCCGATGCTTCACTTCAGGTTTACTGTATCCCTTCATCCTTCTTATTGACGACGAAACACAGAAATTGCATCGGAATGAAATTCATAAGGCACAATGCCGACTTAAGTACAAGAAGACTGGCTCTTCTTACTGTCAATATTTTGAACCATTCCTGTGACACTAGTTATAGATTCCGATGCTTTAGTTCAGGTTTACTGTATCCCTTGGACCTTCTTATTGACGACGAAACACAGAAATTGTATAGGAATTAAATACAAAAGTCACAATGCAGACTTAAGTACAAGGAGACCGACTCTTCTTACTGTCTATTTTTTGAACCATTCCGATGACACTAGTTATAGATTCCGATGCTTGACTTCAGGTTTACTGAATCCCTGTGACCTTCTTATTGACGATGAAACACAGAAATTGCAATCGAATTAAATACCAAAACCACAATGCCGACTTAAGTACAAGAAGACTGGCTCTTCTTACTGTCTATGATTTGAACCATTCCTGTGACACTAGTTATAGATTCCGAAGCTTTACTTCAGGTTTACTGTATCCCTTGGACCTTCTTATTGACGACGAATCACAGAAATTGCATCGGAATTAAATACAAAAGGCACCATTCCGACTTAAGTACAAGAAGACTGGCTCTTCTTACTGTCTATGTTTTGAACCATTCCTTTGACACTAGTTATAGATTCCGATGCTTCACATCAGGGTTACTGTATCCGTTGGACCTTCTTATTGACGACGAAACACAGAAATTGCATCGGAATTAAATACAAAAGGCACAATGCCGACATAAGTACAAGAAGACTGGCTCTTCTTACTGTCTATGTTTTGAACCATTCCTGTGACACTAGTTATAGATTCCGATGCTTCACTTCCGGTTTACTGTATCCCTCTGAACTTCTTATTGACGATGAAACACAGAAATTGCATCGGAATCAAATACAAATGGCACAATGCCGACTCAAGTACAAGAAAACTGGCTCTTCTTACTGTCTATGATTTGAACCCTTCCTGAGACACTAGTTATAGATTCCGAAGCTTCACTTCAGGTTTACTGTATCCCTAGATCCTTCTTATTGACGACGAAACACAGAAATTGCATCGGAATTAAATACAAAAGGTACAATGCCGAATTAAGTACAAGACGACTGACTCTTCTTACTGCCTATGCTTTGAACCATTCCTGTGTCACTGGTTATAGATTCCGATACTTCACTTCAGCTTTACTGTATCCCTTGGACCTTCTCATTGACGACGATACACAGAAATTGCATCGGAATTAAATACCAAATGCACAATGCCGACTTAAGTACAAGAAGACTGGCCCTTCTTACTGTCTATGTTTTGAACCTTTCCTGTGTCACTAGTTATAGATTCCGAAGCTTCAATTCAGGTTTACTGTATCCCCTGGATCTTCTTATTGACGACGAAACACCGAAATTGCATTGGAATTAAATCCAAAAGGCACAATGCCGACTTAAGTACAAGAAGACTGGCTCTTCTTACTGTCTATGATTTGAACCATTCCTGTGACACTAGTTATAGATTCCGATGCTTCACGTCAGGTTTACTGTATCCCGTGGACCTTGTTATCGACGACGAAACATAGAAATTGCATCGGAATCAACTACTGATGGCACAATGCCGACTTAAGTACAAGACGACTGGCTCTTCTTACTGTCTATGTTTTGAACTATTACTGTGACACTAGTTATAGGTTCCGATGCATCACTTCAGGTTTACTGTATCCCTTGGACTTTCGTATTGCGACGAAACACAGAAATTGCATCCCTTGCAATGCATCCCTTGCATCCCTTGGACCTTCTTATTGACGACAAATCTCAGAAAATGCATCGGAATTAAATACAAAAGGCACAATGCCGACTTAAGTACAAGAAGACTGGCTCTTCTTACTGTCTAATTTTGAACCATTACTGTGACACTAGTTATAGATTCCGATGCATCACTTCAAATTTACTGTATCCCTAGGACCATGTGATTGCGACGAAACACAGAAATTGAATCGGAATTAAATACAAAAGGCACAATGCCGACGTAAGTACAAGAAGACTGACTCTTCTTACTGTCTATGTTTTGAACCATTCCTGTGACACTAGTTATAGATTCTGATGCTTCACTTCAGGTTTACTGAGTCCCTCTGACCTTCTTATTGACGATGAAACCCAGAAATTGCATCGGAATTAAATACCATAACCACAATGCCGACTTAAGTACAAGAAGACCAGCTCTTCTTACTGTCTATGTTTTGAACTATTAGTGTGACACTAGTTATAGATTCCGATGGTTCACTTCAGGTTTACTATATCCCTCTGACCTTCTTATTGACGATGAAACACAGAGACTTCAACGGAATTAAATAGAAAAGCCACAATTCCGACTTAAGTACAAGAAGACTGGCTCTTCTTACTATCTAAGATTTGAATCATTCCTGAGACACTAGTTATAGAAACCGAAGCATCACTTCAGATTTACTGTATCCCTTGGACATTCTTAATGACGACGAAACACAGAAATTGCATCGGAATTAAATACAAAAGGTACAACGCCGAATTAAGTACAAGAAGACTGACTCTTCTTACTGCCTATGCTTTGTACCATTCCTGTGACACTAGTTATAGATTCCGATGCTTACCTACAGGTTTACTGTATCCCTTCACCCTTGTTATTGACGACGAAACACAGAAACTGCATCGGAATTAAATACAAAATGCACAATGCCGCCTTATGTACATGAAGACTGGCTCTTCTCACTGTCTATATTTTGAACCATTCCTGTGACACTAGTTATAGATTCCGATGCTTCACTTCTGGTTTACTGTATCCCTTGGACCTTCTTATTGACGACGAAACACCGTAATTTCATCGGAATTAAATACAAAGAACACAATGCCCACTTAAGTACAAGAAAACTGGCTCTTCTTACTGTATATGATTTGAACCATTCCTGTGACACTAGTTATAGATTCCGATGCTTCACGTCAGGTTTACTGTATACTTTGGACCTTCTTGTTGACGACGAAACACAGAAATTGCATCGGAATTAAATACAAAAGGTACAATGCCGACTTAAGTACAAGAAGACTGGCTCTTCTTACTGTCTATGTTTTGATCCATTCCTGTGACACTAGTCATAGATTCCGATGGTTCGCTTCAGGTTTACTGTATCCCTCTGACCATCTTACCGACGAGGAAACAGAGAAATTGCATCGGAATTAAATACAAAAGGCACAATGTCGACTTAAGTACAAGAAGACTGGCTCTTCTTACTGTATATGATTTGAACCATTCCTGTGACACTAAATATAGGTTCCGATGCATCACTTCAGGTTTACTGTATCCCTTGGACCTTCTTATTGCGACGAAACACAGAAATTGCATCGGAATTAAATACAAAAGGCACGATGCCGACTTAAGTACAAGAAGACTGGCTCTTCTTACTGTCTATAATTTGAACCATTCCTGTGACACTAGTTATAGGATCCCATGCTTCGCTGCAGGTTTACTGATACCCTTGGACCTTCTTATTGACGACGAAACACAGAAATTGCATCGGAATTAAATACAAAAGGACAATGCCGACTTAAGTACAAGAAGACTGGCTCTTCTTTCTGTCTATGTTTTGACCATTCCTGAGACACTAGTTATAGATTCCGATGCTTCACTTCGGGTTTACTGTATTCCTTGGACATTCTTATTGACGACGGAACAAAGAAATTGCATCGGAATTAAATACAAAAGGTACAATGCCGACTTAAGTACAAGAAGACTAACTCTTCTTACTGTCTGTGTTTTGAACTATTCCTGTCACACTATTTATAGATTCCGATGCTTCACTTCAGGTTTACTGCATCCCTTCATCCTTCTTATTGACGACGAATCACAGAAATTACATCGGAATTAAATACAAATTGGACAATGCCGACGTAAGTACAAGAAGACTGGGTCTTCTAACTGTCTGTGTTTTGAACCATTCCTGTGACACTAGTTATACATTCCGATGCTTCACTTCAGGTTTACTGTATCCCTTGGACCTCCTTATTGACGATGAAACACAGAAATTGCATCGAAATTAAATACAAAAGGCACAACGCCGACTTAAGTACAAGAAGACTGAGTCTTCTTACTGACTATGATTTGAACATTTCCTGTGAGACCAGTATTAAATTCCGATGCTTCACTATATGTTTACTGTATCCCTTGGACCTTCTTATTGACGACGAAACACAGAAATTGCATCGGAACTAAATACAAAAGGCACAATGCCGACTTAAGTACAAGAAGCCTGCTCTTCTTACTGTCTATGTTTTGAACCATTCCTCTGACACTAGTTATAGATTTCAATGCTGACTTCAGGTTTACTGTATCACTTGGACCTTCGAATTGACGTCAAAACACAGAAATTGCATCATAATTAAATACAAAAGGCACAATGCTGACTTAAGTACAAGAAGACTGGCTCCTCTTACTGTCTATATTTTGAACCACTCCTGTGACACTAGTTATAGATTCCGATGCTTCACTTCAGGTTTACTGTATACCTTGGACCTTCTTATTGACGTCAAAACACAGAAATTGCATCATAATTAAATACAAAAGGCACTATGCTGACTTAAGTACAAGAAGACGGGCTCTTCTTACTGTCTATGTTATGAACCATACCTATGGCACTAGTTATAGATTCCGATGCTTCACTTCAGGTTTACTGTATCCCTTGGACCTTCTTATTCACGACGAAACACAGAAATTGCATCGGAATTAAATACAAAAGGTACAACGCCGAATTAAGTACAAGAAGACTGACTCTTCTTACTGCCTATGTTTTGCACCATTCCTGTGACACTAGTTATAGATTTCGATGCCTCCATGCAGGTTTACTGTTATCTTTGGACCTTCTTATTGTCGACGAAACACAGAAATTGCATCGGAATTAAATACAAAAGGTACAATGCCGAATTAAGTACAAGACCACTTGCTCTTCTTACTGTCAATGTTTTGAACTATTCCTGTGACACTAGTTATAGGTTCCGATGCATCACTTCAGGTTTACTGTATCCGTTGGACCTTCGTTTTGCGACGAAACACAGAAATTGCATCGATATTAAATACCAAAGGCACAATGCCGACTGAAGTACAAGAAGACTCGCTCTTCTTACTGTCTATATTTTGAACCATTCCTGTGACACTAGTTATAGATTCCGATGCTTCACTTCAAAATTACTGTATCCTTTGGACCTTGAGATTGACGGCGAAACACAAAAATTGAATCGGAATTAAATACAAAAGGCACAATGCCGACGTAAGTACAAGAAGACTGACTCTTCTAACTGTCTATATTTTGAACCATTCCTGTGACACTAGTTATAGATTCCGATGCTTCACCTCAGGTTTACTGAATCCCTCTGACCTTCTTATTGACGATGAAACACAGAAATTGCATCGGAATTAAATACCAAAACCACAATGCCGACTTAAGTACAAGAAGACTGGCTCTTCTTACTGTCTATGATTTGAACCATTCCTGTGATACTAGTTATAGATTCCGATGCTTTACTTCAGGTTTACTGTATCCCTTGGACCTTCTTATTGACGACGAATCACAGAAATTGCATCGGAAATAAATACAAAAGGCACAATGCGACTTAAGTGCAAGGAGACTGGCTCTACTTACTGTCTTTGTTTTGAACCATTCCTTTGACACTAGTTATAGATTCCGATGCTTCACATGAGGTTTACTGTATGCCTTGTACCTTCTTATTGACGACGAAACACAGAAATTGCATCGGAATTAAATACAAAAAGACAATGCCGACTTAAGTACAAGAAGAGTGGCTCTTCTTACTGTCTATGTTTTGAACCCTTCCTCTGACACTAGTTATAGATTTCAATGCTTGACTTCAGGTTCACTGTATCCCTTGGACCTTCGAATTGACGTCAAAACACAGAAATTGCATCATAATTAAATACAAAAGGCACAATGCTGACTTAAGTACAAGAAGACTGGCTCTTCTAACTGTCTATATTTTGAACCATTCCTGTGACACTAGTTATAGATTCCGATGCTTCACTTCAGGTTTACTGTATCCCTTGGACCTTCTTATTGACGACGAAACACAGAAATTGCATCGGAATTAAATACAAAAGGCACAATACCGACATAAGTACAAGAAGACTGGCTCTTCTTACTGTCTATGTTTTGAACCATTCCTGTGACACTAGTTATAGATTCTGAAGCTTCACTTCAGGTTTGCTGTATCCCTTGGACCTTCTTATTGACGACGAAACACAGAAATTGCATCGGAATTAAATACAAAAGGTACAATGCCGACTTAAGTACAAGAGGACTCACTCTTCTTACTGCCTGTGTTTTGAACCATTCCTGTCACACTAGATGTAGGTTCCGATGCTTCACTTCAGGTTTACTGTATCCCTTGTACCTTCCTATTGACGACGAAATACAGAAATTGCATCGGAATTTAATCCAAAAGGCACATTGCCAACTTAAGTACAAGAAGATTGACTATTCTTACTGACTATGATTTGAACATTTCCTGTGAGACCAGTATTAAATTCCGATGCTTCACTATATGTTTACCGTATCCCTTGGACCTTCTTATTGATGACGAAACACAGTAATTGCATCGGAATTAAATACAAAAGGTACAACGCCGAATTATGTGCAAGAAGACTGACTCTTCTTACTGCCTATGTTTTGAACCATTCCTGTGACACTAGTTATAGATTCCGATGCTTCACTTCAGGTTTACTGTATCCCTTGGACCTTCTTATTGACGACGAAACACAGAAATTGCATCGGAATTAAATACAAAAAGACAATGCCGACTTAAGTACAAGAAGAGTGGCTCTTCTTACTGGTAATGTTTTGAACCCTTCCTCTGACACTAGTTATAGATTTCAATGCTTGACTTCAGGTTCACTGTATCCCTTGGACCTTCGAATTGACGTCAAGACACAGAAATTGCATCATAATTAAATACAAAAGGCACAATGCTGACTTAAGTACAAGAAGACTGGCTCTTCTAACTGTCTATATTTTGAACCATTCCTGTGACACTAGTTATAGATTCCGATGCTTCACTTCAGGTTTACTGTATCCCTTGGACCTTCTTATTGACGACGAAACACAGAAATTGCATCGGAATTAAATACAAAAGGCACAATACCGACATAAGTACAAGAAGACTGGCTCTTCTTACTGTCTATGTTTTGAACCATTCCTGTGACACTAGTTATAGATTCTGAAGCTTCACTTCAGGTTTGCTGTATCCCTTGGACCTTCTTATTGACGACGAAACACAGAAATTGCATCGGAATTAAATACAAAAGGTACAATGCCGACTTAAGTACAAGAGGACTCACTCTTCTTACTGCCTGTGTTTTGAACCATTCCTGTCACACTAGATATAGGTTCCGATGCTTCACTTCAGGTTTACTGTATCCCTTGTACCTTCCTATTGACGACGAAATACAGAAATTGCATCGGAATTTAATCCAAAAGGCACAATGCCAACTTAAGTACAAGAAGATTGACTATTCTTACTGACTATGATTTGAACATTTCCTGTGAGACCAGTATTAAATTCCGATGCTTCACTATAAGTTTACCGTATCCCTTGGACCTTCTTATTGATGACGAAACACAGAATTTGCATCGGAATTAAATACAAAAGGTACAACGCCGAATTATGTACAAGAAGACTGACTCTTCTTACTGCCTATGTTTTGAACCATTCCTGTGACACTAGTTATAGATTCCGATGCTTCACTTCAGGTTTACTGTATCCCTTGGACCTTCTTATTGACGACGAAACACAGAAATTGCATCGGAATTAAATACAAAAAGACAATTCCGACTTAAGTACAAGAAGAGTGGCTCTTCTTACTGTCTATGTTTTGAACCCTTCCTCTGACACTAGTTATAGATTTCAATGCTTGACTTCAGGTTCACTGTATCCCTTGGACCTTCGAATTGACGTCAAGACACAGAAATTGCATCATAATTAAATTCAAAAGGCACAATGCTGACTTAAGTACAAGAAGACTGACTCTTCTAACTGTCTATATTTTGAACCATTCCTGTGACACTAGTTATAGATTCCGATGCTTCACTTCAGGTTCACTGTATCCCTTGGACCTTCTTATTGACGACGAAACACAGAAATTGCATCGGAATTAAATACAAAAGGCACAATACCGACATAAGTACAAGAAGACTGGCTCTTCTTACTGTCTATGTTTTGAACCATTCCTGTGACACTAGTTATAGATTCTGAAGCTTCACTTCAGGTTTGCTGTATCCCTTGGACCTTCTTATTGACGACGAAACACAGAAATTGCATCGGAATTAAATACAAAAGGTACAACGCCGAATTATGTACAAGAAGACTGACTCTTCTTACTGCCTATGTTTTGAACCATTCCTGTGACACTAGTTATAGATTCCGTGCCTCACTTCAGGTTTACTGTTATCCTTGGACCTTCTTATTGACGACGAAACACAGAAATTGCATCGGAATTAAATACAAAAGGTACAACGCCGAATTATGTAGAAGGAGACTGACTCTTCTTACTGCCTATGATTTTAACCATTCCTGTGACACTAGTTATAGATTCCGATGCTTCACTTCAGGTTTACTGTATCCCTTGGACCTTCTTATTGACGACGAAACACAGAAATTGCATCGGAATTAAATACAAAAATACAATGCCGACTTAAGTACAAGAAGACTGGCTCTTCTTACTGTCTATGCTTTGAACCATTCCTGTGACACTAGTTATAGATTCCGATGCTTCACTTCAGGTTTACTGTATCCCTTGGACCTTCTTATTGACGACGAAACACAGAAAATGCATCGGAATTAAATACAAAAGGCACAACGCCGAATTAAGTACAAGGAGACTAACTCTTCTACCTGCCTATGTTTGAACCATTCCTGTGACACTAGTTATAGATTCCGATGCTTCACTTCAGGTTTGCTGTTTCCCTTGGACATTCTTATTGACGACGAAACACAGAAATTGCATCGGAACTAAATACAAAAGGACAATGCCGACTTAAGTACAAGAAGACTGGTTCTTCTTATGTCTATGTTTGGAACCATTCCTGAGACACTAGTTATAGATTCCGATGTTTCACTTCAGGTTTACTGTATCCCTTGGACCTTCTTATTGACGTGTAAACACAGAAATTGAATCGGAATTAAATACAAAAGGCACAATGCCGACTTAAGTACAAGAAGACTGGCTCTTCTTACTGTCTATGTTTAGAACCATTCCTGTGACACTAGTTATAGATTCCGATGCTTCACTTCAGGTTTACTGTATCCCTTGGATCTTCTTATTGACAACGAAACACAGAAATTGCATCGGAATTAAATACAAAAGGCACAATGCAGACTTAAGTACAAGAAAACGGGCTCTTCTTACTGTCTATGATTTGAACCATTCCTGAGACCTTAAATATCGATTCCGAAGCTTCACTTAAGGTTTACTGTATCCCTTGAACCTTCTTATTAACGACGAAACTCAGAAATTGCATCGGAATTAAATACAAAAGGTACAATGCCGAATTAAGTACAAGAATACTGACTCTTCTTAATGCCTATGTTTTGAACCATTCCTGTGACACTGATTATAGGTTCCGATGCTTCACTTCAGGTTTACTGTGTCCCTTGGACCTTCTCATTGACGACGAAACACAGAAATTGCATCGTAATTAAATACCAAAGGCACAATGCCGACTGAAGTACAAGAAGACTGGCTCTTCTTACTGTCTATATTTTGAACCATTCCTGTGACACTAGTTATAGATTCCGATGCTTCACTTCAAGTTTACTGTATCCCTTGGACCTTGTGATTTACGACGAAACACAGAAATTGAATCGGAATTAAATACAAAATGCACAATGCCGACGTAAGTACAAGAAGACTGACTCTTCTTACTGTCTATATTTTGAACCATTCCTGTGACACTAGTTATACATTCCGATGCCTTACCTCAGGTTTACTGAATCTCTCTGACCTTCTTATTGACGATGAAACACAGAAATTGCATCGGAATTAAATACCAAAACCACAATGCCGACTTAAGTACAAGAAGACTGGCCCTTCTTACTGTCTATGATTTGAACCATTCCTGTGACACTAGTTATATATTCCGATGCTTTACTTCAGTTTTACTGTATCCCTTGGACCTTTTTATTGACGACGATTCACAGAAATTGCATCGGAAATAAATACAAAAGGCACAATGCGACTTCAGTACAAGAAGACTGGCTCTTCTTACTGTCTATGTTTTGAACCATTCCTTTGACACTAGTTATAGATTCCGATGCTTCACATCAGGTTTACTGTATCCCTTGGACCTTCTTATTGACGACGAAACACAGAAATTGCATCGGAATTAAATACAAAAGGCACAATGCCAACATAAGTACAAGAAGACTGGCTCTTCTTACTGTCTATGTTTTGATCCATTCCTGTGTCACTAGTTATAGATTCTGAAGCTTCACTTCAGGTTTGCTGTATCCCTTGGACCTTCTTATTGACGACGAAACACAGAAATTGCATCGGAATTAAACCCAAAAGGTACAATGCCGACTTAAGTACAAGAGGACTCACTCTTCTTACTGCCTATGTTTTGAACCATTCCTGTCACACTAGATATGGGTTCCGATGCTTCATTTCAGGTTTACTGTATCCCTTGTACCTTCCTATTGACCACGCAATACAGAAATTGCATCGCAATTTAATCCAAAAGGCACAATGCCAACTTAAGTACAAGAGGATTGACTCTTCTTACTAACTATGATTTGAACATTTCCTGTGAGACCAGTATTAAATTCCGATGCTTCACTATATGTTTACCGTATCCCTTGGACCTTTTTATTGACGACGAAACACAGAAATTGCATCGGAATTAAATACAAAACGCTCCATGCCGACTTAAGTACAAGAAGAGTGGCTCTTCTTACTGTCTATGTTTTGAACCATTCCTGTGACACTAGTTATAGATTCCGATGCCTCACTTCAGGTTTACTGTATCCCTTGGACCTTCTTATTGACGACGAAACACAGAAATTGCATCGGAATTAAATACAAAAGGTACAACGCCGAATTATGTACAAGAAGACTGACTCTTCTTACTGCCTATGTTTTGAACCATTCCTGTGACACTAGTTATAGATTCCGATGCTTCACTTCAGGTTTACTGTATCCCTTGGACCTTCTTGTTGACGAAGAAACACAGAAATTGCATCGGAATTAAATACAAAAAGACAATGCCGACTTAAGTACATGAAGAGTGGCTCTTCTTACTGTCTATATTTTGAACCCTTCCTCTGACACTAGTTATAGATTTCAATGCTTCACTTCAGGTTTACTGTATCCCTTGGACCTTCGAATTGACGTCAAAACACAGAAATTGCATCATAATTAAATACAAAAGGCACAATGCTGACTTAAGTACAAGAAGACTGGCTCTTCTTACTGTCTATATTTTGAACCATTCCTGTGACACTAGTTATAGATTCCGATGCTTCACTTCAGGTTTACTGTATCCCTTGGACCTCCTATTGACGTCAAAACACAGAAATTGCATCATAATTAAATACAAAAGGCACAATGCTGACTTAAGTACAAGAAGACTGGCTCTTCTTACTGTCTATGTTCTGAACCATTCCTATGGCACTAGTTATAGATTTCGATGCTTCACTTCAGGTTTACTGTATCCCTTGGTCCTTCTTATTCACGACGAAACACAGAAATTGCATCGGAATTAAATACAAAACGTACAACGCCGAATTAAGTACAAGAAGACTGACTCTTATTATTGCCTATGTTTTGAACCATTCCTGTGACACTAGTTATAGATTCCGATGCTTCACTTCAGATTTACTGTATCCCTTGGACCTTCTTATTGACGAAGAAACACAGAAATTGCATCGGAATTAAATACAAAAAGACAATGCCGACTTAAGTACTAGAAGACTGGCTCTTCTTACTGTCTATGTTTTGAACCATTCCTGTGACACTAGTTATAGATTCCGATGCTTCACTTCAGGTTTACTGTATCCCTTGGACCTTCTTATTGACGACGAAACACAGAAAATGCATCGGAATTAAATACAAAAGGTACAACGCCGACCTATGTACAAGAAGACTGGCTCTTCTAACTGTCTATGATTTGAACCATTCCTGTGTCACTAGTTACAGGTTCCGATGCATCACTTCAGGTTTACTGTATCCGTTGGACTTTCGTTTTGCGACGAGACACAGAAATTGCATCGGAATTAAATACAAAAGGCACAATGCCGACTGAAGTACAAGAAGACTGGCTCTTCTTACTGTCTATATTTTGAACCATTCCTGTGACACTAGTTATAGATTCCGATGCTTCACTTCAAGTTTACTGTATCCCTTGGACCTTGTGATTGACGACGAAACATAGAAATTGAATCGGAATTAAATACAAAATGCACAATGCCGACGTAAGTACAAGAAGACTGACTCTTCTTACTGTCTATATTTTGAACCATTCCTGTGACACCAGTTATACATTCCGATGCCTTACCTCAGGTTTACTGAATCTCTCTGACCTTCTTATTGACGATGAAACACAGAAATTGCATCGGAATTAAATACCAAAACCACGTTGCCGACTTAAGTACAAGAAGACTGGCTCTTCTTACTGTCTATGATTTGAACCATTCCTGTGACACTAGTTATTTATTCCGATGCTTTACTTCAGTTTTACTGTATCCCTTGGACCTTCTTACTGACGACGAATCACAGAAATTGCATCGGAAATAAATACAAAAGGCACAATGCGACTTCAGTACAAGAAGACTGGCTCTTCTTACTGTCTATGTTTTGAACCATTCCCTTGACACTAGTTATAGATTCCGATGCTTCACATCAGGTTTACTGTATCCCTTGGACCTTCTTATTGACGACGAAACACAGAAATTGCATCGGAATTAAATACAAAAGGCACAATGCCAACATAAGTACAAGAAGACTGGCTCTTCTTACTGTCTATGATTTGATCCATTCCTGTGACACTAGTTATAGATTCTGAAGCTTCACTTCAGGTTTGCTGTATCCCTTGGACCATCTTATTGACGACGAAACACAGAATTTGCATCGGAATTAAACCCAAAAGGTACAATGCCGACTTAAGTACAAGAGGACTCATTCTTCTTACTGCCTATGTTTTGAACCATTCCTGTCACACTAGATATAGGTTCCGATGCATCACTTCAGGTTTACTGTATCCCTTGTACCTTCCTATTGACGACGAAATACAGAAATTGCATCGGAATTTAGTCCAAAAGGCACAATGCCAACTTAAGTACAAGAAGATTGACTCTTCTTACTGATTATGATTTGAACATTTCCTGTGAGACCAGTATTAAATTCCGATGCTTCACTATATGTTTACCATATCCCTTGGACCTTTTTATTGACGACGAAACACAGAAATTGCATCGGAATTAAATACAAAACGCACCATTCCGACTTAAGTACAAGAAGAGTGGCTCTTCTTACTGTCTATGTTTGAACCATTCCTGTGACACTAGTTATAGATTCCGATGCCTCACTTCAGGTTTACTGTATCCCTTGGACCTTCTTATTGACGACGAAACGCAGAAATTGCATCGGAATTAAATACAAAACGCACCATGCCGACTTAAGTACAAGAAGAGTGGCTCTTCTTACTGTCTATGTTTGAACCATTCCTGTGACACTAGTTATAGATTCCGATGCCTCACTTCAGGTTTACTGTATCCCTTGGACCTTCTTATTGACGACGAAACACAGAAATTGCATCGGAATTAAATACAAAAGGACAATGCTGACTTAAGTACAAGAACACTGGTTCTTCTTATGTCTATGTTTGGAACCATTCCTGAGACACTAGTTATAGATTCCGATGTTTCACTTCAGGTTTACTCTATCCCTTAGACCTTCTTATTGACGACGAAACAGAGAAATTGCATCGGAATTAAATACAAAAGGTACAATGCCGACTTAAGTCCAAGAAGACTAACTCTTCTTACTGTCTTTCTTTTGAACCATTCCTGTCACACTAGTTATAGATTCCGATGCTTCACTTCAGGTTTACTGTATCCCTTGGACCCTCTTATTGACGTCTAAACACAGAAATTGAATCGGTATTAAATACAAAAGGCACAATGCCGACTTAAGTACAAGAAGACTGGCTCTTCTTACTGTCTATGTTTAGAACCATTCCTGTGACACTAGTTATAGATTCCGATGCTTCACTTCAGGTTTACTGTATCCCTTGGATCTTCTTATTGACAACGAAACACAGAAATTGCATCGGAATTAAATACAAAAGGCACAATGCCGACTTAAGTACAAGAAAACTGGCTCTTCTTACTGTCTATTATTTGAACCATTCCTGAGACCTTAGTTATCGATTCCGAAGCTTCACTTAAGGTTTACTGTATCCCTTGAACCTTCTTATTGACGACGAAACACAGAAATTGCATCGGAATTAAATACAAAAGGTACAATGCCGAATTAAGTACAAGAAGACTGACTCTTCTTAATGCCTTTGTTTTGAACCATTCCTGTGACACTGATTATAGGTTCCGATGCTTCACTTCAGGTTTACTGTATCCCTTGGACCTTCTTATTGACGACGAAACACAGAAATTGCATCGGAATTAAATACCAAAGGCACAATGCCGACTTAAGTACAAGAAGACTGGCTCTTCTTACTATCTATGTCTTGAACCATTCCTGTGACACTAGTTATAGATTCCGAGGCTTCACTTCAGGTTTACTGTATCCCTTGGACCTTCTTATTGACGACGAAGCACAGAAATTGCATTGGAATTAAATCCAAAAGGCACAATGCCGACTTATGTACAAGAAGACTGGCTCTTCTAACTGTCTGTTATTTGAAAAAATTCCTGTGACACTAGTTATAGGTTCCGATGCATCACTTCAGGTTTACTGTATCCCTTGGACCTTCTTATTGACGACGAATCACAGAAATTGCATCGGAAATAAATACAAAAGGCACAATGCGACTTCAGTAGAAGAAGACTGGCTCTTCTTACTGTCTATGTTTTGAACCATTCCTTTGACACTAGTTGTAGATTCCGATGCTTCATATCAGGTTTACTGTATCCCTTGGACCTTCATATTGTCGACGAAACACAGAAATTGAATCGGAATTTAATCCAAAAGGCACAATGCCAACTTAAGTACAAGAAGACTGACTCTTCTTACTGACTATGATTTGAACATTTCCTGTGAGACCAGTATTAAATTCGGATGCTTCACTATATGTTTACTGTATCCCTTGGACCTTCTTATTGACGACGAAACACAGAAATTGCATCGGAAATAAATACAAAAGGCACAATGCGACTTCAGTACAAGAAGACTGGCTCTTCTTACTGGCTATGTTTTGAACCATTCCTTTGACACTAGTTATAGATTCTGAAGCTTCACTTCAGGTTTGCTGTATCCCTTGGACCTTCTTATTGACGACGAAACACAGAAATTGCATCGGAATGAAATACAAAAGGTACAATGCCGACTTAAGTACAAGAGGACTCACTCTTCTTACTGCCTATGTTTTGGACCATTCCTGTCACACTAGATATAGGTTCCGATGCTTCACTTCAGGTTTACTGTATCCCTTGTACCTTCCTATTGACGACGAAATACAGAAATTGCATCGGAATTTAATCCAAAAGGCACAATGCCAACTTAAGTACAAGAAGATTGACTCTTGTTACTGACTATGATTTTAACATTTCCTGTGAGACCAGTATTAAATTCCGATGCTTCACTATATGTTTACCGTATCCCTTGGACCTTCTTATTGACGACGAAACACAGAAATTGCATCGGAATTAAATACAAAACGCACCATGCCGACTTAAGTACAAGAAGAGTAGCTCTTCTTACTGTCTATGTTTTGAAACATTCCTGTGACACTAGTTATAGATTCCGATGCCTCACTTCAGGTTTACTGTATCCCTTGGACCTTCTTATTGCCGACGAAACACAGAAATTACATCGGAATTAAATACAAAAGGTACAACGCCGAATTATGTACAAGAAGACTGGCTCTTCTAACTGTCTGTGATTTGAAAAAATTCCTGTGACACTAGTTATAGGTTCCGATGCATCACTTCAGGTTTACTGTATCCCTTGGACCTTCTTATTGACGACGAATCACAGAAATTGCATCGGAAATAAATACAAAAGGCACAATGCGACTTCAGTACAAGAAGACTGGCTCTTCTTACTGTCTATGTTTTGAACCATTCCTTTGACACTAGTTGTAGATTCCGATGCTTCTTATCAGGTTTACTGTATCCCTTGGACCTTCTTATTGTCGACGAAACACAGAAATTGAATCGGAATTTAATCCAAAAGGCACAATGCCAACTTAAGTACAAGAAGACTGACTCTTGTTACTGACTATGATTTGAACACTTCCTGTGAGACCAGTATTAAATTCCGATGCTTCACTATATGTTTACCGTATCCCTTGGACCTTCTTATTGACGACGAAACACAGAAATTGCATCGGAATTAAATACAAAACGCACAATGCCGACTTAAGTACAAGAAGAGTGGCTCTTCTTACTGTCTATGTTTTGAACCCTTCCTCTGACACTAGTTATAGATTTCAAAGCTTGACTTCAGGTTTACTGTATCCCTTGGACCTTCGATTTGACGTCAAAATACAGAAATTGCATCATAATTAAATACAAAAGGCACAATGCTGACTTAAGTACAAGAAGACTGGCTCTTCTTACTGTCTATATTTTGAACCATTCCTGTGACAGTAGTTATAGATTCCGATACTTCACTTCTGGTTTGCTGTATCCCTTGGACCTACCTATTGACATCAAAAAACAGAAATTACATCATAATTAAATACAAAAGGCACAATGCTGACTTAAGTACAAGAAGACTGGCTCTTCTTACTGTCTATGTTATGAACCATTCCTATGGCACTAGTTATAGATTTCGATGCTTCACTTCAGGTTTACTGTATCCCTGGGACCTTCTTATTCACGACGAAACACAGAAATTGCATTTGAATTAAATACAAAACGTACAACGCCGAATTAAGTACAAGAAGACTGACTCTTCTTACTGCCTATGTTTTGAACGATTCCTGTGACACTAGTTATAGATTCCGATGCCTCACTTCAGGTTTACTGTTATCCTTCGACCTTCTTATTGACGACGAAACACAGAAATTGCATCGGAATTAAATACAAAAGGTACAACGCCGAATTATGTAGAAGAAGACTGACTCTTCTTACTGCCTATGATTTGAACCATTCCTGTGACACTAGTTATAGATTCCGATGCTTCACTTCAGGTTTACTGTATCCCTTGGACCTTCTTATTGACGACGAAAGACAGAAATTGCATCGGAATTAAATACAAAAAGACAATGCCGGCTTAAGTACAAGAAGACTGGCTCTCCTTACTGTCTATGTTTTGAACCATTCCTGTGACACTAGTTATAGATTCCGATGCTTCACTTCAGGTTTACTGTATCCCTTGGACCTTCTTATTGACGACGAAAAACAGAAAATGCATCGGAATTAAATACAAAAGGTACAACGCCGAATTAAGTACAAGGAGACTGACTCTTCTTACTGCCTATGTTTGAACCATTCCTGTGACACTAGTTATAGATTCCGATGCTTCACTTCAGGTTTGCTGTTTCCCTTGGACATTCTTATTGACGACGAAACACAGAAATTGCATCGGAATTAAATACAAAAGGACAATGCTGACTGAAGTACAAGAAGACTGGCTCTTCTTACTGTCTATGTTTAAAACCATTCCTGTGACACTAGTTATAGATTCCGATGCTTCACTTCAGGTTTACTGTATCCCTTTGATCTTCTTATTGACAACGAAACACAGAAATTGCATCGGAATTAAATACAAAAGGCACAATGCCGACTTAAGTACAAGAAAACTGGTTCTTCTCACTGTCTATGATTTGAACCATTCCTGAGACCTAAGTTATCGATTCCGAAGCTTCACTTAAGGTTTACTGTATCCCTTGAACGTTCTTATTGACGACGAAACACAGAAATTGCATCGGAATTAAATACAAAAGGTACAATGCCGAATTAAGTACAAGAAGACTGACTCTTCTTAATGCCTTTGTTTTGAACCATTCCTGTGACACTGATTATAGGTTCCGATGCTTCACTTCAGGTTTACTGTATCCCTTGGACCTTCTTATTGACGACGAAACACAGAAATTGCATCGGAATTAAATACCAAAGGCACAATGCCGACTTAAGCACAAGAAGACTGGCTCTTCTTACTGTCTATGCCTTGAACCATTCCTGTGACACTTGTTATAGATTCCGAGGCTTCCCTTCAGGTTTACTGTATCCCTTGGACCTTCTTATTGACGACGAAACACAGAAATTGCATTGAAATTAAATCCAAAAGGCACAATGCCGACTTATGTACAAGAAGACTGGCTCTTCTTACTGTCTATGATTTGAACCATTCCTGTGACACTAGTTATAGGTTCCAATGCATCACTTCAGGTTTACTGTATCCGTTGGACCTTCGTTTTGCGACGAGACACAGAAATTGCATCGGAATTAAATACAAAAGGCACAATGCCGACTGATGTACAAGAAGACTGGCTCTTCCTACTGTCTATATTTTGAACCATTCCTGTGACACTAGTTATAGATTCCGATGCTTCACTTCAAGTTTACTGTATCCCTTGGACCTTGTGATTGACGACGAAACACAGAAATTGAATCGGAATTAAATACAAATGGCACAATGCCGACATAAGTACAAGAAGACTGGCTCTTCTTACTGTCTATGTTTTGAACCATTCCTGTGACACTAGTTATAGATTCTGAAGCTTCACTTCAGGTTTACTGTATCCCTTGGACCTTCTTATTGACGACGAAACACAGAAATTGCATCGGAATTAAATACAAAAGGTACAATGCCGACTTAAGTACAAGAGGACTCACTCTTCTTACTGCCTATGTTTTGGACCATTCCTGTCACACTAGATATAGTTTCCGATGCTTCACTTCAGGTTTACTGTATCCCTTGTACCTTCCTATTGACGACGAAATACAGAAATTGCATCGGAATTTAATCCAAAAGGCACAATGCCAACTTAAGCACAAGAAGATTGACTCTTGTTACTGACTATGATTTGAACATTTCCTGTGAGACCAGTATTAAATTCCGATGCTTCACTATATGTTTACCGTATCCCTTGGACCTTATTATTGACGACGAAGCACAGAAATTGCATCGGAATTAAATACAAAACGCACCATGCCGACTTAAGTACAAGAAGAGTAGCTCTTCTTACTCTCTATGTTTTGAACCATTCCTGTGACACTAGTTATAGATTCCGATGCCTCACTTCAGGTTTACTGTATCCCTTGGACCTTCTTATTGACGACGAAACACAGAAATTTCATCGGAATTAAATACAAAAGTACAACGCCGAATTATGTACAAGAAGACTGACTCTTCTTACTGCCTATGTTTTCAACCATTCCTGTGACACTAGTTATAGATTCCGATGCTTCACTTCAGGTTTACTGTATCCCTTGGACCTTCTTATTGACGAAGAAACACAGAAATTGAATCGGAATTAAATACAAAAGGCACAATGCCGACTTAAGTACAAGAAGAGTGGCTCTTCTTAATGTCTATGTTTTGAACCCTTCCTCTGACACTAGTTATAGATTTAAAAGCTTGACTTCAGGTTTACTGTATCCCTTGGACCTTCGAATTGACGTCAAAACACAGAAATTGCATCATAATTAAATACAAAAGGCACAATGCTGACTTACGTACAAGAAGACTGGCTCTTCTTACTGTCTATATTTTGAACCATTCCTGTGACACTAGTTATAGATTCCGATGCTTCACTTCAGGTTTTCTGTATCCCTTGGACCTTCCTATTGACGTCAAAACACAGAAATTGCATCATAATTAAATACAAAAGGCACAATGCTGACTTAAGTACAAGAAGACTGGCTCTTCTTACTGTCTATGTTATGAACCATTCCTATGGCACTAGTTATAGATTTCGATGCTCCACTTCAGGTTTACTGTATCCCTTGGACCTTCTTATTGACGAAGAAACACAGGAACTGCATCGGAATTAAATACAAAAAGACAATGCCGACTTAAGTACTAGAAGACTGGCTCTTCTTACTGTCTATGTTTTGAACCATTCCTGTGACACTAGTTATAGATTCCGATGCTTCACTTCAGGTTTACTGTATCCCTTGGACCTTCTTATTGACGACGAAACACAGAAAATGCATCGGAATTAAATACAAAAGGTACAACGCCGAATTAAGTACAAGGAGACTGACTCGTCTTACTGCCTATGTTTGAACCATTCCTGTGACACTAGTTATAGATTCCGATGCTTCACTTCAGGTTTGCTGTTTCCCTTGGACATTCTTATTGACGACGAAACACAGAAATTGCATCGGAAATAAATACAAAAGGACAATGCTGACTTAAGTACAAGAAGACTGGTTCTTCTTATGTCTATGTTTGGAACCATTCCTGAGACACTAGTTATAGATTCCGATGTTTCACTTCAGGTTTACTCTATCCCTTAGACCTTCTTATTGACGACGAAACAAAGAAATTGCATCGGAATTAAATACAAAAGGTACAATGCCGACTTAAGTCCAAGAAGACTAACTCTTCTTACTGTCTTTCTTTTGAACCATTCCTGTCACACTAGTTATAGATTCCGATGGTTCACTTCAGGTTTACTGTATCCCTTGGACCCTCTTATTGACGTCTAAACACAGAAATTGAATCGGTATTAAATACAAAAGGCACAATGCCGACTTAAGTACAAGAAGACTGGCTCTTCTTACTGTCTATGTTTTGAACCATTCCTGTGACACTAGTTATAGATTCTGAAGCTTCACTTCAGGTTTGCTGTATCCCTTGGACCTTCTTATTGACGACGAAACACAGAAATTGCATCGGAATGAAATACAAAAGGTACAATGCCGACTTAAGTACAAGAGGACTCACTCTTCTTACTGCCTATGTTTTGGACCATTCCTGTCACACTAGATATAGGTTCCGATGCTTCACTTCGGGTTTACTGTATCCCTTGAACCTTCCTATTGACGACGAAATACAGAAATTGCATCGGAATTTAATCCAAAAGGCACAATGCCAACTTAAGTACAAGAAGATTGACTCTTGTTACTGACTATGATTTGAACATTTCCTGTGAGACCAGTATTAAATTCCGATGCTTCACTATATGTTTACCGTATCCCTTGGACCTTCTTATTGACGACGAAACACAGAAATTGCATCGGAATTAAATACAAAACGCACCATGCCGACTTAAGTACAAGAAGAGTAGCTCTTCTTACTGTCTATGTTTTGAAACATTCCTGTGACACTAGTTATAGATTCCGATGCCTCACTTCAGGTTTACTGTTTCCCTTGGACCTTCTTATTGACGACGAAACACAGAAATTACATCGGAATTAAATACAAAAGGTACAACGCCGAATTATGTACAAGAAGACTGGCTCTTCTAACTGTGTGTGATTTGAAAAAATTCCTGTGACACTAGTTATAGGTTCCGATGCATCACTTCAGGTTTACTGTATCCCTTGGACCTTCTTATTGACGACGAATCACAGAAATTGCATCGGAAATAAATACAAAAGGCACAATGCGACTTCAGTACAAGAAGACTGGCTCTTCTTACTGTCTATGTCTTGAACCATTCCTTTGACACTAGTTGTAGATTCCGATGCTTCTTATCAGGTTTACTGTATCCCTTGGACCTTCTTATTGTCGACGAAACACAGAAATTGAATCGGAATTTAATCCAAAAGGCACAATGCCAACTTAAGTACAAGAAGACTGACTCTTGTTACTGACTATGATTTGAACATTTCCTGTGAGACCAGTATTAAATTCCGATGCTTCACTATATGTTTACCGTATCCCTTGGACCTTATTATTGACGACGAAACACAGAAATTGCATCGGAATTAAATACAAAACGCACAATGCCGACTTAAGTACAAGAAGAGTGGCTCTTCTTACTGTCTATGTTTTGAACCCTTCCTCTGACACTAGTTATGGATTTCAAAGCTTGACTTCAGGTTTACTGTATCCCTTGGACCTTCGATTTGACGTCAAAATACAGAAATTGCATCATAATTAAATACAAAAGGCACAATGCTGACTTAAGTACAAGAAGACTGGCTCTTCTTACTGTCTATATTTTGAACCATTCCTGTGACAGAAGTTATAGATTCCGATACTTCACTTCTGGTTTGCTGTATCCCTTGGACCTACCTATTGACATCAAAAAACAGAAATTACATCATAATGAAATACAAAAGGCACAATGCTGACTTAAGTACAAGAAGACTGGCTCTTCTTACTGTCTATGTTATGAACCATTCCAATGGCACTAGTTATAGATTTCGATGCTTCACTTCAGGTTTACTGTATCCCTGGGACCTTCTTATTCACGACGAAACACAGAAATTGCATTTGAATTAAATACAAAACGTACAACGCCGAATTAAGTACAAGAAGACTGACTCTTCTTACTGCCTATGTTTTGAACGATTCCTGTGACACTAGTTATAGATTCCGATGCCTCACTTCAGGTTTACTGTTATCCTTCGACCTTCTTATTGACGACGAAACACAGAAATTGCATCGGAATTAAATACAAAAGGTACAACGCCGAATTATGTAGAAGAAGACTGACTCCTCTTACTGCCTATGATTTGAACCATTCCTGTGACACTAGTTATAGATTCCGATGCTTCACTTCAGGTTTACTGTATCCCTTGGACCTTCTTATTGACGACGAAAGACAGAAATTGCATCGGAATTAAATACAAAAAGACAATGCCGGCTTAAGTACAAGAAGACTGGCTCTCCTTACTGTCTATGTTTTGAACCATTCCTGTGACACTAGTTATAGATTCCGATGCTTCACTTCAGGTTTACTGTATCCCTTGGACCTTCTTATTGACGACGAAAAACAGAAAATGCATCCGAATTAAATACAAAAGGTACAACGCCGAATTAAGTACAAGGAGACTGACTCTTCTTACTGCCTATGTTTGAACCATTCCTGTGACACTAGTTATAGATTCCGATGCTTCACTTCAGGTTTGCTGTTTCCCTTGGACATTCTTATTGACGACGAAACACAGAAATTGCATCGGAATTAAATACAAAAGGACAATGATGACTGAAGTACAAGAAGACTGGCTCTTCTTACTGTCTATGTTTAAAACCATTCCTGTGACACTAGTTATAGAATCCGATGCTTCACTTCAGGTTTACTGTATCCCTTTGATCTTCTTATTGACAACGAAACACAGAAATTGCATCGGAATTAAATACAAAAGGCACAATGCCGACTTAAGTACAAGAAAACTGGTTCTTCTCACTGTCTATGATTTGAACCATTCCTGAGACCTAAGTTATCGATTCCGAAGCTTCACTTAAGGTTTACTGTATCCCTTGAACCTTCTTATTGACGACGAAACACAGAAATTGCATCGGAATTAAATACAAAAGTTACAATGCCGAATTAAGTACAAGAAGACTGACTCTTCTTAATGCCTTTGTTTTGAACCATTCCTGTGACACTGATTATAGGTTCCGATGCTTCACATCAGGTTTACTGTATCCCTTGGACCTTCTTATTGACGACGAAACACAGAAATTGCATCGGAATTAAATACCAAAGGCACAATGCCGACTTAAGTACAAGAAGACTGCCTCTTCTTACTGTCTAAGCCTTGAACCATTCCTGTGACACTAGTTATAGATTCCGAGGCTTCACTTCAGGTTTACTGTATCCCTTGGACCTTCTTATTGACGACGAAACACAGAAATTGCATTGAAATTAAATCCAAAAGGCACAATGCCGACTTATGTACAAGAAGACTGGCTCTTCTTACTGTCTATGATTTGAACCATTCCTGTGACACTAGTTATAGGTTCCGATGCATCACTTCAGGTTTACTGTATCCGTTGGACCTTCGTTTTGCGACGAGACACAGAAATTGCATCGGAATTAAATACAAAAGGCACAATGCCGACTGAAGTACAAGAAGACTGGCTCTTCCTACTGTCTATATTTTGAACCATTCCTGTGACACTAGTTATAGATTCCGATGCTTCACTTCAAGTTTACTGTATCCCTTGGACCTTGTGATTGACGACGAAACACAGAAATTGAATCGGAATTAAATACAAATGGCACAATGCCGACATAAGTACAAGAAGACTGGCTCTTCTTACTGTCTATGTTTTGAAACATTCCTGTGACACTAGTTATTGATTCTGAAGCTTCACCTCAGGTTTACTGTATCCCTTGGACCTTCTTATTGACGACGAAACACAGAAATTGCATCGGAATTAAATACAAAAGGTACAATGCCGACTTAAGTACAAGAGGACTCACTCTTCTTACTGCCTATGTTTTGGACCATTCCTGTCACACTAGATATAGTTTCCGATGCTTCACTTCAGGTTTACTGTATCCCTTGTACCTTCCTATTGACGACGAAATACAGAAATTGCATCGGAATTTAATCCAAAAGGCACAATGCCAACTTAAGTACAAGAAGATTGACTCTTGTTACTGACTATGATTTGAACATTTCCTGTGAGACCAGTATTAAATTCCGATGCTTCACTATATGTTTACCGTATCCCTTGGACCTTATTATTGACGACGAAACACAGAAATTGCATCGGAATTAAATACAAAACGCACCATGCCGACTTAAGTACAAGAAGAGTAGCTCTTCTTACTCTCTATGTTTTGAACCATTCCTGTGACACTAGTTATAGATTCCGATGCCTCACTTCAGGTTTACTGTATCCCTTGGACCTTCTTATTGACGACGAAACACAGAAATTTCATCGGAATTAAATACAAAAGTACAACGCCGAATTATGTACAAGAAGACTGACTCTTCTTACTGCCTATGTTTTGAACGATTCCTGTGACACTAGTTATAGAT
This sequence comes from Schistocerca serialis cubense, assembly GCF_023864345.2. NCBI lineage: Eukaryota > Metazoa > Arthropoda > Insecta > Orthoptera > Acrididae > Schistocerca > Schistocerca serialis. Next base: position 1,074,685,604 of record NC_064640.1, on the reverse strand, counting down.
TCCGATGCTTCACTTCAGGTTTACTGTATCCCTTGGACCTTCTTATTGACGAAGAAACACAGAAATTGCATCGGAATTAAATACAAAAGGCACAATGCCGACTTAAGTACAAGAAGAGTGGCTCTTCTTAATGTCTATGTTTTGAACCCTTCCTCTGACACTAGTTATAGATTTAAAAGCGTGACTTCAGGTTTACTGTATCCCTTGGACCTTCGAATTGACGTCAAAACACAGAAATTGCATCATAATTAAATACAAAAGGCACAATGCTGACTTACGTACAAGAAGACTGGCTCTTCTTACTGTCTATATTTTGAACCATTCCTGTGACACTAGTTATAGATTCCGATGCTTCACTTCAGGTTTTCTGTATCCCTTGGACCTTCCAATTGACGTCAAAACACAGAAATTGCATCATAATTAAATACAAAAGGCACAATGCTGACTTAAGTACAAGAAGACTGGCTCTTCTTACTGTCTATGTTATGAACCATTCCTATGGCACTAGTTATAGATTTCGATGCTTCACTTCAGGTTTACTGTATCCCTTGGACCTTCTTATTGACGAAGAAACACAGGAACTGCATCGGAATTAAATACAAAAAGACAATGCCGACTTAAGTACTAGAAGACTGGCTCTTCTTACTGTCTATGTTTTGAACCATTCCTGTGACACTAGTTATAGATTCCGATGCTTCACTTCAGGTTTACTGTATCCCTTGGACCTTCTTATTGACGACGAAACACAGAAAATGCATCGGAATTAAATACAAAAGGTACAACGCCGAATTAAGTACAAGGAGACTGACTCGTCTTACTGCCTATGTTTGAACCATTCCCGTGACACTAGTTATAGATTCCGATGCTTCACTTCAGGTTTGCTGTTTCCCTGGGACATTCTTATTGACGACGAAACACAGAAATTGCATCGGAATTAAATACAAAAGGACAATGCTGACTTAAGTACAAGAAGACTGGTTCTTCTTATGTCTATGTTTGGAACCATTCCTGAGACACTAGTTATAGATTCCGATGTTTCACTTCAGGTTTACTCTATCCCTTAGACCTTCTTATTGACGACGAAACAAAGAAATTGCATCGGAATTAAATACAAAAGGTACAATGCCGACTTAAGTCCAAGAAGACTAACTCTTCTTACTGTCTTTCTTTTGAACCATTCCTGTCACACTAGTTTTAGATTCCGATGGTTCACTTCAGGTTTACTGTATCCCTTGGACCCTCTTATTGACGTCTAAACACAGAAATTGAATCGGTATTAAATACAAAAGGCACAATGCCGACTTAAGTACAAGAAGACTGGCTGTTCTTACTGTCTATGTTTAGAACCATTCCTGTGACACTAGTTATAGATTCCGATGCTTCACTTCAGGTTTACTGTATCCCTTGGATCTTCTTATTGACAACGAAACACAGAAATTGCATCGGAATTAAATACAAAAGGCACAATGCCGACTTAAGTACAAGAAAACTGGCTCTGCTTACTGTCTATTATTTGAACCATTCCAGAGACCTTAGTTATCGATTCCGAAGCTTCACTTAAGGTTTACTGTATCCCTTGAACCTTCTTATTGACGACGAAACACAGAAATTGCATCGGAATTAAATACAAAAGGTACAATGCCGAATTAAGTACAAGAAGACTGACTCTTCTTAATGCCTTTGTTTTGAACCATTCCTGTGACACTGATTATAGGTTCCGATGCTTCACTTCAGGTTTACTGTATCCCTTGGACCTTCTTATTGACGACGAAACACAGAAATTGCATCGGAATTAAATACCAAAGGCACAATGCCGACTTAAGTACAAGAAGACTGGCACTTCTTACTGTCTATGCCTTGAACCATTCCTGTGACACTAGTTATAGATTCCGAGGCTTCACTTCAGGTTTACTGTATGCCTTGGACCTTCTTATTGACGACGAAACACAGAAATTGCATTGAAATTAAATCCAAAAGGCACAATGCCGACTTATGTACAAGAAGACTGGCTCTTCTTACTGTCTATGATTTGAACCATTCCTGTGACACTAGTTATAGGTTCCGATGCATCACTTCAGGTTTACTGTATCCGTTGGACCTTCGTTTTGCGACGAGACACAGAAATTGCATCGGAATTAAATACAAAAGGCACAATGCCGACTGAAGTACAAGAAGACTGGCTCTTCTTACTGTCTATATTTTGAACCGTTCCTGTGACACTAGTTATAGATTCCGATGCTTCACTTCAAGTTTACTGTATCCCTTGGACCTTGTGATTGACGACGAAACACCGAAATTGAATCGGAATTAAATACAAATGGCACAATGCCGACATAAGTACAAGAAGACTGGCTCTTCTTACTGTCTATATTTTGAACCATTCCTGTGACACTAGTTATAGATTCCGATGCTTCACTTCAGGTTTTCTGTATCCCTTGGACCTTCCAATTGACGTCAAAACACAGAAATTGCATCATAATTAAATACAAAAGGCACAATGCTGACTTAAGTACAAGAAGACTGGCTCTTCTTACTGTCTATGTTATGAACCATTCCTATGGCACTAGTTATAGATTTCGATGCTTCACTTCAGGTTTACTGTATCCCTTGGACCTTCTTATTGACGACGAAAGACAGAAATTGCATCGGAATTAAATACAAAAAGACAATGCCGGCTTAAGTACAAGAAGACTGGCTCTCCTTACTGTCTATGTTTTGAACCATTCCTGTGACACTAGTTATAGATTCCGATGCTTCACTTCAGGTTTACTGTATCCCTTGGACCTTCTTATTGACGACGAAAGACAGAAATTGCATCGGAATTAAATACAAAAAGACAATGCCGGCTTAAGTACAAGAAGACTGGCTCTCCTTACTGTCTATGTTTTGAACCATTCCTGTGACACTAGTTATAGATTCCGATGCTTCACTTCAGGTTTACTGTATCCCTTGGACCTTCTTATTGACGACGAAAAACAGAAAATGCATCCGAATTAAATACAAAAGGTACAACGCCGAATTAAGTACAAGGAGACTGACTCTTCTTACTGCCTATGTTTGAACCATTCCTGTGACACTAGTTATAGATTCCGATGCTTCACTTCAGGTTTGCTGTTTCCCTTGGACATTCTTATTGACGACGAAACACAGAAATTGCATCGGAATTAAATACAAAAGGACAATGATGACTGAAGTACAAGAAGACTGGCTCTTCTTACTGTCTATGTTTAAAACCATTCCTGTGACACTAGTTATAGATTCCGATGCTTCACTTCAGGTTTACTGTATCCCTTTGATCTTCTTATTGACAACGAAGCACAGAAATTGCATCGGAATTAAATACAAAAGGCACAATGCCGACTTAAGTACAAGAAAACTGGTTCTTCTCACTGTCTATGATTTGAACCATTCCTGAGACCTAAGTTATCGATTCCGAAGCTTCACTTAAGGTTTACTGTATCCCTTGAACCTTCTTATTGACGACGAAACACAGAAATTGCATCGGAATTAAATACAAAAGTTACAATGCCGAATTAAGTACAAGAAGACTGACTCTTCTTAATGCCTTTGTTTTGAACCATTCCTGTGACACTGATTATAGGTTCCGATGCTTCACTTCAGGTTTACTGTATCCCTTGGACCTTCTTATTGACGACGAAACACAGAAATTGCATCGGAATTAAATACCAAAGGCACAATGCCGACTTAAGTACAAGAAGACTGCCTCTTCTTACTGTCTATGCCTTGAACCATTCCTGTGACACTAGTTATAGATTCCGAGGCTTCACTTCAGGTTTACTGTATCCCTTGGACCTTCTTATTGACGACGAAACACAGAAATTGCATTGAAATTAAATCCAAAAGGCACAATGCCGACTTATGTACAAGAAGACTGGCTCTTCTTACTGTCTATGATTTGAACCATTCCTGTGACACTAGTTATAGGTTCCGATGCATCACTTCAGGTTTACTGTATCCGTTGGACCTTCGTTTTGCGACGAGACACAGAAATTGCATCGGAATTAAATACAAAAGGCACAATGCCGACTGAAGTACAAGAAGACTGGCTCTTCCTACTGTCTATATTTTGAACCATTCCTGTGACACTAGTTATAGATTCCGATGCTTCACTTCAAGTTTACTGTATCCCTTGGACCTTGTGATTGACGACGAAACACAGAAATTGAATCGGAATTAAATACAAATGGCACAATGCCGACATAAGTACAAGAAGACTGGCTCTTCTTACTGTCTATGTTTTGAAACATTCCTGTGACACTAGTTATTGATTCTGAAGCTTCACCTCAGGTTTACTGTATCCCTTGGACCTTCTTATTGACGACGAAACACAGAAATTGCATCGGAATTAAATACAAAAGGTACAATGCCGACTTAAGTACAAGAGGACTCACTCTTCTTACTGCCTATGTTTTGGACCATTCCTGTCACACTAGATATAGTTTCCGATGCTTCACTTCAGGTTTACTGTATCCCTTGTACCTTCCTATTGACGACGAAATACAGAAATTGCATCGGAATTTAATCCAAAAGGCACAATGCCAACTTAAGTACAAGAAGATTGACTCTTGTTACTGACTATCATTTGAACATTATCTGTGAGACCAGTATTAAATTCCGATGCTTCACTATATGTTTACCGTATCCCTTGGACCTTATTATTGACGACGAAACACAGAAATTGCATCGGAATTAAATACAAAACGCACCATGCCGACTTAAGTACAAGAAGAGTAGCTCTTCTTACTCTCTATGTTTTGAACCATTCCTGTGACACTAGTTATAGATTCCGATGCCTCACTTCAGGTTTACTGTATCCCTTGGACCTTCTTATTGACGACGAAACACAGAAATTTCATCGGAATTAAATACAAAAGTACAACGCCGAATTATGTACAAGAAGACTGACTCTTCTTACTGCCTATGTTTTGAACCATTCCTGTGACACTAGTTATAGATTCCGATGCTTCACTTCAGGTTTACTGTATCCCTTGGACCTTCTTATTGACGAAGAAACACAGAAATTGCATCGGAATTAAATACAAAAGGCACAATGCCGACTTAAGTACAAGAAGAGTGGCTCTTCTTAATGTCTATGTTTTGAACCCTTCCTCTGACACTAGTTATAGATTTAAAAGCGTGACTTCAGGTTTACTATATCCCTTGGACCTTCGAATTGACGTCAAAACACAGTAATTGCATCATAATTAAATACAAAAGGCACAATGCTGACTTACGTACAAGAAGACTGGCTCTTCTTACTGTCTATATTTTGAACCATTCCTGTGACACTAGTTATAGATTCCGATGCTTCACTTCAGGTTTTCTGTATCCCTTGGACCTTCCAATTGACGTCAAAACACAGAAATTGCATCATAATTAAATACAAAAGGCACAATGCTGACTTAAGTACAAGAAGACTGGCTCTTCTTACTGTCTATGTTATGAACCATTCCTATGGCACTAGTTATAGATTTCGATGCTTCACTTCAGGTTTACTGTATCCCTTGGACCTTCTTATTGACGAAGAAACACAGGAACTGCATCGGAATTAAATACAAAAAGACAATGCCGACTTAAGTACTAGAAGACTGGCTCTTCTTACTGTCTATGTTTTGAACCATTCCTGTGACACTAGTTATAGATTCCGATGCTTCACTTCAGGTTTACTGTATCCCTTGGACCTTCTTATTGACGACGAAACACAGAAAATGCATCGGAATTAAATACAAAAGGTACAACGCCGAATTAAGTACAAGGAGACTGACTCGTCTTACTGCCTATGTTTGAACCATTCCTGTGACACTAGTTATAGATTCCGATGCTTCACTTCAGGTTTGCTGTTTCCCTGGGACATTCTTATTGACGACGAAACACAGAAATTGCATCGGAATTAAATACAAAAGGACAATGCTGACTTAAGTACAAGAAGACTGGTTCTTCTTATGTCTATGTTTGGAACCATTCCTGAGACACTAGTTATAGATTCCGATGTTTCACTTCAGGTTTACTCTATCCCTTAGACCTTCTTATTGACGACGAAACAAAGAAATTGCATCGGAATTAAATACAAAAGGTACAATGCCGACTTAAGTCCAAGAAGACTAACTCTTCTTACTGTCTTTCTTTTGAACCATTCCTGTCACACTAGTTTTAGATTCCGATGGTTCACTTCAGGTTTACTGTATCCCTTGGACCCTCTTATTGACGTCTAAACACAGAAATTGAATCGGTATTAAATACAAAAGGCACAATGCCGACTTAAGTACAAGAAGACTGGCTCTTCTTACTGTCTATGTTTAGAACCATTCCTGTGACACTAGTTATAGATTCCGATGCTTCACTTCAGGTTTACTGTATCCCTTGGATCTTCTTATTGACAACGAAACACAGAAATTGCATCGGAATTAAATACAAAAGGCACAATGCCGACTTAAGTACAAGAAAACTGGCTCTTCTTACTGTCTATTATTTGAACCATTCCAGAGACCTTAGTTATCGATTCCGAAGCTTCACTTAAGGTTTACTGTATCCCTTGAACCTTCTTATTGACGACGAAACACAGAAATTGCATCGGAATTAAATACAAAAGGTACAATGCCGAATTAAGTACAAGAAGACTGACTCTTCTTAATGCCTTTGCTTTTGAACCATTCCTGTGACACTGATTATAGGTTCCGATGCTTCACTTCAGGTTTACTGTATCCCTTGGACCTTCTTACTGACGACGAAACACAGAAATTGCATCGGAATTAAATACCAAAGGCACAATGCCGACTTAAGTACAAGAAGACTGGCTCTTCTTACTGTCTATGCCTTGAACCATTCCTGTGACACTAGTTATAGATTCCGAGGCTTCACTTCAGGTTTACTGTATGCCTTGGACCTTCTTATTGACGACGAAACACAGAAATTGCATTGAAATTAAATCCAAAAGGCACAATGCCGACTTATGTACAAGAAGACTGGCTCTTCTTACTGTCTATGATTTGAACCATTCCTGTGACACTAGTTATAGGTTCCGATGCATCACTTCAGGTTTACTGTATCCGTTGGACCTTCGTTTTGCGACGAGACACAGAAATTGCATCGGAATTAAATACAAAAGGCACAATGCCGACTGAAGTACAAGAAGACTGGCTCTTCTTACTGTCTATATTTTGAACCATTCCTGTGACACTAGTTATAGATTCCGATGCTTCACTTCAAGTTTACTGTATCCCTTGGACCTTGTGATTGACGACGAAACACCGAAATTGAATCGGAATTAAATACAAATGGCACAATGCCGACATAAGTACAAGAAGACTGGCTCTTCTTACTGTCTATGTTTTGAACCATTCCTGTGACACTAGTTATAGATTCTGAAGCTTCACTTCAGGTTTACTGTATCCCTTGGACCTTCTTATTGACGACGAAACACAGAAATTGCATCGGAATTAAATACAAAAGGTACAATGCCGACTTAAGTACAAGAGGACTCACTCTACTTACTGCCTATGTTTTGGACCATTCCTGTCACACTAGATATAGGTTCCGATGCTTCACTTCAGGTTTACTGTATCCCTTGTACCTTCCTATTGACGACGAAATACAGATATTGCATCGGAATTTAATCCAAAAGGCACAATGCCAACTTAAGTACAAGAAGATTGACTCTTGTTACTGACTATGATTTGAACATTTCCTGTGAGACCAGTATTAAATTCCGATGCTTCACTATATGTTAACCGTATCCCTTGGACCTTCTTATTGACGACGAAGCACAGAAATTGCATCGGAATTAAATACAACACGCACCATGCCGACTTAAGTACAAGAAGAGTAGCTCTTCTTACTCTCTATGTTTTGAACCATTCCTTTGACACTAGTTATAGATTCCGATGCCTCACTTCAGGTTTACTGTATCCCTTGCACCTTCTTATTGACGACGAAACACAGAAATTTCATCGGAATTAAATACAAAAGGTACAACGCCGAATTATGTACAAGAAGACTGACTCTTCTTACTGCCTATGTTTAGAACCATTCCTGTGATACTAGTTATAGATTCCGATGCTTCACTTCAGGTTTACTGTATCCCTTGGACCTTCTTATTGTCGACGAAACACAGAAATTGAATCGGAATTTAATCCAAAAGGCACAATGCCAACTTAAGTACAAGAAGACTGACTCTTGTTACTGACTATGATTTGAACATTTCCTGTGAGACCAGTATTAAATTCCGATGCTTCACTATATGTTTACCGTATCCCTTGGACCTTCTTATTGACGACGAAACACAGAAATTGCATCGGAATTAAATACAAAACGCACAATGCCGACTTAAGTACAAGAAGAGTGGCTCTTCTTACTGTCTATGTTTTGAACCCTTCCTCTGACACTAGTTATGGATTTCAAAGCTTGACTTCAGGTTTACTGTATCCCTTGGACCTTCGATTTGACGTCAAAATACAGAAATTGCATCATAATTAAATACAAAAGGCACAATGCTGACTTAAGTACAAGAAGACTGGCTCTTCTTACTGTCTATATTTTGAACCATTCCTGTGACAGTAGTTATAGATTCCGATACTTCACTTCTGGTTTGCTGTATCCCTTGGACCTACCTATTGACATCAAAAAACAGAAATTACATCATAATTAAATACAAAAGGCACAATGCTGACTTAAGTACATGAAGACTGGCTCTTCTTACTGTCTATGTTATGAACCATTCCTATGGCACTAGTTATAGATTTCGATGCTTCACTTCAGGTTTACTGTATCCCTGGGACCTTCTTATTCACGACGAAACACAGAAATTGCATTTGAATTAAATACAAAACGTACAACGCCGAATTAAGTACAAGAAGACTGACTCTTCTTACTGCCTATGTTTTGAACAATTCCTGTGACACTAGTTATAGATTCCGATGCCTCACTTCAGGTTTACTGTTATCCTTCGACCTTCTTATTGACGACGAAACACAGAAATTGCATCGGAATTAAATACAAAAGGTACAACGCCGAATTATGTAGAAGAAGACTGACTCTTCTTACTGCCTATGATTTGAACCATTCCTGTGACACTAGTTATAGATTCCGATGCTTCACTTCAGGTTTACTGTATCCCTTGGACCTTCTTATTGACGACGAAAGACAGAAATTGCATCGGAATTAAATACAAAAAGACAATGCCGGCTTAAGTACAAGAAGACTGGCTCTCCTTACTGTCTACGTTTTGAACCATTCCTGTGACACTAGTTATAGATTCCGATGCTTCACTTCAGGTTTACAGTATCCCTTGGACCTTCTTATTGACGACGAAAAACAGAAAATGCATCCGAATTAAATACAAAAGGTACAACGCCGAATTAAGTACAAGGAGACTGACTCTTCTTACTGCCTATGTTTGAACCATTCCTGTGACACTAGTTATAGATTCCGATGCTTCACTTCAGGTTTACTGTATACCTCTGACCTTCTCATTGACGATTAAACACAGAAATTGCATCGGAATTAAATACAAAAGCACAATGCCGACTTAAGTACAAGAGAACTGACTCTTCCTACTGTCTATGTTTTGAACCGTTCCTGTGACACTAGTTATAGATTCCGATGCTTCACTTCGGGTTTACTGTATCCCACTGACCTTCTTCTTGACGATGAAACACAGAAATTGCTTCGGAAATAAATACAAAAGGCACAATGCGACTTCAGTACAAGAAGACTGGCTCTTCTTACTGTCTATGTTTTGAACCATTCCTTTGACACTAGTTGTAGATTCCGATGCTTCATATCAGGTTTACTGTATCCCTTGGACCTTCTTATTGTCGACGAAACACAGAAATTGAATCGGAATTTAATCCAAAAGGCACAATGCCAACTTAAGTACAAGAAGACTGACTCTTCTTACTGACTATGATTTGAACATTTCCTGTGAGACCAGTATTAAATTCGGATGCTTCACTATATGTTTACTGTATCCCTTGGACCTTCTTATTGACGACGAAACACAGAAATTGCATCGGAAATAAATACAAAAGGCACAATGCGACTTCAGTACAAGAAGACTGGCTCTTCTTACTGTCTATGTTTTGAACCATTCCTTTGACACTAGTTATAGATTCCGATGCTTCACATCAGGTTTACTGTATTCCTTGGACCTTCTTATTGACGACGAAACACAGAAATTACATCGGAATTAAATACAAAAGGTACAACGCCGAATTATGTACAAGAAGACTGGCTCTTCTAACTGTCTGTGATTTGAAAAAATTCCTGTGACACTAGTTATAGGTTCCGATGCATCACTTCAGGTTTACTGTATCCCTTGGACCTTCTTATTGACGACGAATCACAGAAATTGCATCGGAAATAAATACAAAAGGCACAATGCGACTTCAGTACAAGAAGACTGGCTCTTCTTACTGTCTATGTTTTGAACCATTCCTTTGACACTAGTTGTAGATTCCGATGCTTCTTATCAGGTTTACTGTACCCCTTGGACCTTCTTATTGTCGACGAAACACAGAAATTGAATCGGAATTTAATCCAAAAGGCACAATGCCAACGTAAGTACAAGAAGACTGACTCTTGTTACTGACTATGATTTGAACACTTCCTGTGAGACCAGTATTAAATTCCGATGCTTCACTATATGTTTACCGTATCCCTTGGACCTTCTTATTGACGACGAAACACAGAAATTGCATCGGAATTAAATACAAAACGCACAATGCCGACTTAAGTACAAGAAGAGTGGCTCTTCTTACTGTCTATGTTTTGAACCCTTCCTCTGACACTAGTTATAGATTTCAAAGCTTGACTTCAGGTTTACTGTATCCCTTGGACCTTCGATTTGACGTCAAAATACAGAAATTGCATCATAATTAAATACAAAAGGCACAATGCTGACTTAAGTACAAGAAGACTGGCTCTTCTTACTGTCTATATTTTGAACCATTCCTGTGACAGTAGTTATAGATTCCGATACTTCACTTCTGGTTTGCTGTATCCCTTGGACCTACCTATTGACATCAAAAAACAGAAATTACATCATAATTAAATACAAAAGGCACAATGCTGACTTAAGTACAAGAAGACTGGCTCTTCTTACTGTCTATGTTATGAACCATTCCTATGGCACTAGTTATAGATTTCGATGCTTCACTTCAGGTTTACTGTATCCCTGGGACCTTCTTATTCACGACGAAACACAGAAATTGCATTTGAATTAAATACAAAACGTACAACGCCGAATTAAGTACAAGAAGACTGACTCTTCTTACTGCCTATGTTTTGAACGATTCCTGTGACACTAGTTATAGATTCCGATGCCTCACTTCAGGTTTACTGTTATCCTTCGACCTTCTTATTGACGACGAAACACAGAAATTGCATCGGAATTAAATACAAAAGGTACAACGCCGAATTATGTAGAAGAAGACTGACTCTTCTTACTGCCTATGATTTGAACCATTCCTGTGACACTAGTTATAGATTCCGATGCTTCACTTCAGGTTTACTGTATCCCTTGGACCTTCTTATTGACGACGAAAGACAGAAATTGCATCGGAATTAAATACAAAAAGACAATGCCGGCTTAAGTACAAGAAGACTGGCTCTCCTTACTGTCTATGTTTTGAACCATTCCTGTGACACTAGTTATAGATTCCGATGCTTCACTTCAGGTTTACTGTATCCCTTGGACCTTCTTATTGACGACGAAAAACAGAAAATGCATCGGAATTAAATACAAAAGGTACAACGCCGAATTAAGTACAAGGAGACTGACTCTTCTTACTGCCTATGTTTGAACCATTCCTGTGACACTAGTTATAGATTCCGATGCTTCACTTCAGGTTTACTGTATCCCTTGGACCTTCTTATTGACGACGAAATACAGAAATTGCATCGGAATTTAATCCAAAAGGCACAATGCCAACTTAAGTACAAGAAGATTGACTCTTGTTACTGACTATGATTTGAACATTTCCTGTGAGACCAGTATTAAATTCCGATGCTTCACTATATGTTTACCGTATCCCTTGGACCTTATTATTGACGACGAAGCACAGAAATTGCATCGGAATTAAATACAAAACGCACCATGCCGACTTAAGTACAAGAAGAGTAGCTCTTCTTACTCTCTATGTTTTGAACCATTCCTGTGACACTAGTTATAGATTCCGATGCCTCACTTCAGGTTTACTGTATCCCTTGGACCTTCTTATTGACGACGAAACACAGAAATTTCATCGGAATTAAATACAAAAGTACAACGCCGAATTATGTACAAGAAGACTGACTCTTCTTACTGCCTATGTTTTGAACCATTCCTGTGACACTAGTTATAGATTCCGATGCTTCACTTCAGGTTTACTGTATCCCTTGGACCTTCTTATTGACGAAGAAACACAGAAATTGAATCGGAATTAAATACAAAAGGCACAATGCCGACTTAAGTACAAGAAGAGTGGCTCTTCTTAATGTCTATGTTTTGAACCCTTCCTCTGACACTAGTTATAGATTTAAAAGCTTGACTTCAGGTTTACTGTATCCCTTGGACCTTCGAATTGACGTCAAAACACAGAAATTGCATCATAATTAAATACAAAAGGCACAATGCTGACTTACGTACAAGAAGACTGGCTCTTCTTACTGTCTATATTTTGAACCATTCCTGTGACACTAGTTATAGATTCCGATGCTTCACTTCAGGTTTTCTGTATCCCTTGGACCTTCCTATTGACGTCAAAACACAGAAATTGCATCATAATTAAATACAAAAGGCACAATGCTGACTTAAGTACAAGAAGACTGGCTCTTCTTACTGTCTATGTTATGAACCATTCCTATGGCACTAGTTATAGATTTCGATGCTTCACTTCAGGTTTACTGTATCCCTTGGACCTTCTTATTGACGAAGAAACACAGGAACTGCATCGGAATTAAATACAAAAAGACAATGGCGACTTAAGTACTAGAAGACTGGCTCTTCTTACTGTCTATGTTTTGAACCATTCCTGTGACACTAGTTATACATTCCGATGGTTCACTTCAGGTTTACTGTATCCCTTGGACCTTCTTATTGACGACGAAACACAGAAAATGCATCGGAATTAAATACAAAAGGTACAACGCCGAATTAAGTACAAGGAGACTGACTCGTCTTACTGCCTATGTTTGAACCATTCCTGTGACACTAGTTATAGATTCCGATGCTTCACTTCAGGTTTGCTGTTTCCCTTGGACATTCTTATTGACGACGAAACACAGAAATTGCATCGGAATTAAATACAAAAGGACAATGCTGACTTAAGTACAAGAAGACTGGTTCTTCTTATGTCTATGTTTGGAACCATTCCTGAGACACTAGTTATAGATTCCGATGTTTCACTTCAGGTTTACTCTATCCCTTAGACCTTCTTATTGACGACGAAACAAAGAAATTGCATCGGAATTAAATACAAAAGGTACAATGCCGACTTAAGTCCAAGAAGACTAACTCTTCTTACTGTCTTTCTTTTGAACCATTCCTGTCACACTAGTTATAGATTCCGATGGTTCACTTCAGGTTTACTGTATCCCTTGGACCCTCTTATTGACGTCTAAACACAGAAATTGAATCGGTATTAAATACAAAAGGCACAATGCCGACTTAAGTACAAGAAGACTGGCTCTTCTTACTGTCTATGTTTTGAACCATTCCTGTGACACTAGTTATAGATTCTGAAGCTTCACTTCAGGTTTGCTGTATCCCTTGGACCTTCTTATTGACGACGAAACACAGAAATTGCATCGGAATGAAATACAAAAGGTACAATGCCGACTTAAGTACAAGAGGACTCACTCTTCTTACTGCCTATGTTTTGGACCATTCCTGTCACACTAGATATAGGTTCCGATGCTTCACTTCAGGTTTACTGTATCCCTTGAACCTTCCTATTGACGACGAAATACAGAAATTGCATCGGAATTTAATCCAAAAGGCACAATGCCAACTTAAGTACAAGAAGATTGACTCTTGTTACTGACTATGATTTGAACATTTCCTGTGAGAATAGTATTAAATTCCGATGCTTCACTATATGTTTACCGTATCCCTTGGACCTTCTTATTGACGACGAAACACAGAAATTGCATCGGAATTAAATACAAAACGCACCATGCCGACTTAAGTACAAGAAGAGTAGCTCTTCTTACTGTCTATGTTTTGAAACATTCCTGTGACACTAGTTATAGATTCCGATGCCTCACTTCAGGTTTACTGTATCCCTTGGACCTTCTTATTGACGACGAAACACAGAAATTACATCGGAATTAAATACAAAAGGTACAACGCCGAATTATGTACAAGAAGACTGGCTCTTCTAACTGTCTGTGATTTGAAAAAATTCCTGTGACACTAGTTATGGGTTCCGATGCATCACCTCAGGTTTACTGTATCCCTTGGACCTTCTTATTGACGACGAATCACAGAAATTGCATCGGAAATAAATACAAAAAGCACAATGCGACTTCAGTACAAGAAGACTGGCTCTTCTTACTGTCTATGTTTTGAACCATTCCTTTGACACTAGTTGTAGATTCCGATGCTTCTTATCAGGTTTACTGTATCCCTTGGACCTTCTTATTGTCGACGAAACACAGAAATTGAATCGGAATTTAATCCAAAAGGCACAATGCCAACTTAAGTACAAGAAGACTGACTCTTGTTACTGACTATGATTTGAACATTTCCTGTGAGACCAGTATTAAATTCCGATGCTTCACTATATGTTTACCGTATCCCTTGGACCTTCTTATTGACGACGAAACACAGAAATTGCATCGGAATTAAATACAAAACGCACAATGCCGACTTAAGTACAAGAAGAGTGGCTCTTCTTACTGTCTATGTTTTGAACCCTTCCTCTGACACTAGTTATGGATTTCAAAGCTTGACTTCAGGTTTACTGTATCCCTTGGACCTTCGATTTGACGTCAAAATACAGAAATTGCATCATAATTAAATACAAAAGGCACAATGCTGACTTAAGTACAAGAAGACTGGCTCTTCTTACTGTCTATATTTTGAACCATTCCTGTGACAGTAGTTATAGATTCCGATACTTCACTTCTGGTTTGCTGTATCCCTTGGACCTACCTATTGACATCAAAAAACAGAAATTACATCATAATTAAATACAAAAGGCACAATGCTGACTTAAGTACAAGAAGACTGGCTCTTCTTACTGTCTATGTTATGAACCATTCCTATGGCACTAGTTATAGATTTCGATGCTTCACTTCAGGTTTACTGTATCCCTGGGACCTTCTTATTCACGACGAAACACAGAAATTGCATTTGAATTAAATACAAAACGTACAACGCCGAATTAAGTACAAGAAGACTGACTCTTCTTACTGCCTATGTTTTGAACGATTCCTGTGACACTAGTTATAGATTCCGATGCCTCACTTCAGGTTTACTGTTATCCTTCGACCTTCTTATTGACGACGAAACACAGAAATTGCATCGGAATTAAATACAAAAGGTACAACGCCGAATTATGTAGAAGAAGACTGACTCTTCTTACTGCCTATGATTTGAACCATTCCTGTGACACTAGTTATAGATTCCGATGCTTCACTTCAGGTTTACTGTATCCCTTGGACCTTCTTATTAACGACGAAAGACAGAAATTGCATCGGAATTAAATACAAAAAGACAATGCCGGCTTAAGTACAAGAAGACTGGCTCTCCTTACTGTCTTTGTTTTGAACCATTCCTGTGACACTAGTTATAGATTCCGATGCTTCACTTCAGGTTTACTGTATCCCTTGGACCTTCTTATTGACGACGAAAAACAGAAAATGCATCCGAATTAAATACAAAAGGTACAACGCCGAATTAAGTACAAGGAGACTGACTCTTCTTACTGCCTATGTTTGAACCATTCCTGTGACACTAGTTATAGATTCCGATGCTTCACTTCAGGTTTGCTGTTTCCCTTGGACATTCTTATTGACGACGAAACACAGAAATTGCATCGGAATTAAATACAAAAGGACAATGCTGACTGAAGTACAAGAAGACTGGCTCTTCTTACTGTCTATGTTTAAAACCATTCCTGTGACACTAGTTATAGATTCCGATGCTTCACTTCAGGTTTACTGTATCCCTTTGATCTTCTTATTGACAACGAAACACAGAAATTGCATCGGAATTAAATACAAAAGGCACAATGCCGACTTAAGTACAAGAAAACTGGTTCTTCTCACTGTCTATGATTTGAACCATTCCAGAGACCTAAGTTATCGATTCCGAAGCTTCACTTAAGGTTTACTGTATCCCTTGAACCTTCTTATTGACGACGAAACACAGAAATTGCATCGGAATTAAATACAAAAGGTACAATGCCGAATTAAGTACAAGAAGACTGACTCTTCTTAATGCCTTTGTTTTGAACCATTCCTGTGACACTGATTATAGGTTCCGATGCTTCACTTCAGGTTTACTGTATCCCTTGGACCTTCTTATTGACGACGAAACACAGAAATTGCATCGGAATTAAATACCAAAGGCACAATGCCGACTTAAGTACAAGAAGACTGCCTCTTCTTACTGTCTATGCCTTGAACCATTCCTGTGACACTAGTTATAGATTCCGAGGCTTCACTTCAGGTTTACTGTATCCCTTGGACCTTCTTATTGACGACGAAACACAGAAATTGCATTGAAATTAAATCCAAAAGGCACAATGCCGACTTATGTACAAGAAGACTGGCTCTTCTTACTGTCTATGATTTGAACCATTCCTGTGACACTAGTTATAGGTTCCGATGCATCACTTCAGGTTTACTGTATCCGTTGGACCTTCGTTTTGCGACGAGACACAGAAATTGCATCGGAATTAAATACAAAAGGCTCAATGCCGACTGAAGTACAAGAAGACTGGCTCTTCCTACTGTCTATATTTTGAACCATTCCTGTGACACTAGTTATAGATTCCGATGCTTCACTTCAAGTTTACTGTATCCCTTGGACCTTGTGATTGACGACGAAACACAGAAATTGAATCGGAATTAAATACAAATGGCACAATGCCGACATAAGTACAAGAAGACTGGCTCTTCTTACTGTCTATGTTTTGAAACATTCCTGTGACACTAGTTATTGATTCTGAAGCTTCACCTCAGGTTTACTGTATCCCTTGGACCTTCTTATTGACGACGAAACACAGAAATTGCATCGGAATTAAATACAAAAGGTACAATGCCGACTTAAGTACAAGAGGACTCACTCTTCTTACTGCCTATGTTTTGGACCATTCCTGTCACACTAGATATAGTTTCCGATGCTTCACTTCAGGTTTACTGTATCCCTTGTACCTTCCTATTGACGACGAAATACAGAAATTGCATCGGAATTTAATCCAAAAGGCACAATGCCAACTTAAGTACAAGAAGATTGACTCTTGTTACTGACTATGATTTGAACATTTCCTGTGAGACCAGTATTAAATTCCGATGCTTCACTATATGTTTACCGTATCCCTTGGACCTTATTATTGACGACGAAACACAGAAATTGCATCGGAATTAAATACAAAACGCACCATGCCGACTTAAGTACAAGAAGAGTAGCTCTTCTTACTCTCTATGTTTTGAACCATTCCTGTGACACTAGTTATAGATTCCGATGCTTCACTTCAGGTTTACTGTATCCCTTGGACCTTCTTATTGACGACGAAACACAGAAATTTCATCGGAATTAAATACAAAAGTACAACGCCGAATTATGTACAAGAAGACTGACTCTTCTTACTGCCTATGTTTTGAACCATTCCTGTGACACTAGTTATGGATTCCGATGCTTCACTTCAGGTTTACTGTATCCCTTGGACCTTCTTATTGACGAAGAAACACAGAAATTGCATCGGAATTAAATACAAAAGGCACAATGCCGACTTAAGTACAAGAAGAGTGGCTCTTCTTAATGTCTATGTTTTGAACCCTTCCTCTGACACTAGTTATAGATTTAAAAGCGTGACTTCAGGTTTACTGTATCCCTTGGACCTTCGAATTGACGTCAAAACACAGAAATTGCATCATAATTAAATACAAAAGGCACAATGCTGACTTACGTACAAGAAGACTGGCTCTTCTTACTGTCTATATTTTGAACCATTCCTGTGACACTAGTTATAGATTCCGATGCTTCACTTCAGGTTTTCTGTATCCCTTGGACCTTCCAATTGACGTCAAAACACAGAAATTGCATCATAATTAAATACAAAAGGCACAATGCTGACTTAAGTACAAGAAGACTGGCTCTACTTACTGTCTATGTTATGAACCATTCCTATGGCACTAGTTATAGATTTCGATGCTTCACTTCAGGTTTACTGTATCCCTTGGACCTTCTTATTGACGAAGAAACACAGGAACTGCATCGGAATTAAATACAAAAAGACAATGGCGACTTAAGTACTAGAAGACTGGCTCTTCTTACTGTCTATGTTTTGAACCATTCCTGTGACACTAGTTATAGATTCCGATGCTTCACTTCAGGTTTACTGTATCCCTTGGACCTTCTTATTGACGACGAAACACAGAAAATGCATCGGAATTAAATACAAAAGGTACAACGCCGAATTAAGTACAAGGAGACTGACTCGTCTTACTGCCTATGTTTGAACCATTCCTGTGACACTAGTTATAGATTCCGATGCTTCACTTCCGGTTTGCTGTTTCCCTGGGACATTCTTATTGACGACGAAACACAGAAATTGCATCGGAATTAAATACAAAAGGACAATGCTGACTTAAGTACAAGAAGACTGGTTCTTCTTATGTCTATGTTTGGAACCATTCCTGAGACACTAGTTATAGATTCCGATGTTTCACTTCAGGTTTACTCTATCCCTTAGACCTTCTCATTGACGACGAAACAAAGAAATTGCATCGGAATTAAATACAAAAGGTACAATGCCGACTTAAGTCCAAGAAGACTAACTCTTCTTACTGTCTTTCTTTTGAACCATTCCTGTCACACTAGTTTTAGATTCCGATGGTTCACTTCAGGTTTACTGTATCCCTTGGACCCTCTTATTGACGTCTAAACACAGAAATTGAATCGGTATTAAATACAAAAGGCACAATGCCGACTTAAGTACAAGAAAACTGGCTCTTCTTACTGTCTATTATTTGAACCATTCCAGAGACCTTAGTTATCGATTCCGAAGCTTCACTTAAGGTTTACTGTATCCCTTGAACCTTCGTATTGACAACGAAACACAGAAATTGCATCGGAATTAAATACAAAAGGCACAATGCCGACTTAAGTACAAGAAAACTGGCTCTTCTTACTGTCTATTATTTGAACCATTCCAGAGACCTTAGTTATCGATTCCGAAGCTTCACTTAAGGTTTACTGTATCCCTTGAACCTTCTTATTGACGACGAAACACAGAAATTGCATCGGAATTAAATACAAAAGGTACAATGCCGAATTAAGTACAAGAAGACTGACTCTTCTTAATGCCTTTGTTTTGAACCATTCCTGTGACACTGATTATAGGTTCCGATGCTTCACTTCAGGTTTACTGTATCCCTTGGACCTTCTTATTGACGACGAAACACAGAAATTGCATCGGAATTAAATACCAAAGGCACAATGCCGACTTAAGTACAAGAAGACTGGCTCTTCTTACTGTCTATGCCTTGAACCATTCCTGTGACACTAGTTATAGATTCCGAGGCTTCACTTCAGGTTTACTGTATGCCTTGGACCTTCTTATTGACGACGAAACACAGATATTGCATTGAAATTAAATCCAAAAGGCACAATGCCGACTTATGTACAAGAAGACTGGCTCTTCTTACTGTCTATGATTTGAACCATTCCTGTGACACTAGTTATAGGTTCCGATACATCACTTCAGGTTTACTGTATCCGTTGGACCTTCGTTTTGCGACGAGACACAGAAATTGCATCGGAATTAAATACAAAAGGCACAATGCCGACTGAAGTACAAGAAGACTGGCTCTTCTTACTGTCTATATTTTGAACCATTCCTGTGACACTAGTTATAGATTCCGATGCTTCACTTCAAGTTTACTGTATCCCTTGGACCTTGTGATTGACGACGAAACACCGAAATTGAATCGGAATTAAATACAAATGGCACAATGCCGACATAAGTACAAGAAGACTGGCTCTTCTTACTGTCTATGTTTTGAACCATTCCTGTGACACTAGTTATAGATTCTGAAGCTTCACTTCAGGTTTACTGTATCGCTTGGACCTTCTTATTGACGACGAAACACAGAAATTGCATCGGAATTAAATACAAAAGGTACAATGCCGACTTAAGTACAAGAGGACTCACTCTTCTTACTGCCTATGTTTTGGACCATTCCTGTCACACTAGATATAGGTTCCGATGCTTCACTTCAGGTTTACTGTATCCCTTGTACCTTCCTATTGACGACGAAATACAGATATTGCATCGGAATTTAATCCAAAAGGCACAATGCCAACTTAAGTACAAGAAGATTGACTCTTGTTACTGACTATGATTTGAACATTTCCTGTGAGACCAGTATTAAATTCCGATGCTTCACTATATGTTTACCGTATCCCTTGGACCTTCTTATTGACGACGAAGCACAGAAATTGCATCGGAATTAAATACAAAACGCACCATGCCGACTTAAGTACAAGAAGAGTAGCTCTTCATACTCTCTATGTTTTGAACCATTCCTTTGACACTAGTTATAGATTCCGATGCCTCACTTCAGGTTTACTGTATCCCTTGCACCTTCTTATTGACGACGAAACACAGAAATTTCATCGGAATTAAATACAAAAGGTACAACGCCGAATTATGTACAAGAAGACTGACTCTTCTTACTGCCTATGTTTTGAACCATTCCTGTGATACTAGTTATAGATTCCGATGCTTCACTTCAGGTTTACTGTATCCCTTGGACCTTCTTATTGTCGACGAAACACAGAAATTGAATCGGAATTTAATCCAAAAGGCACAATGCCAACTTAAGTACAAGAAGACTGACTCTTGTTACTGACTATGATTTGAACATTTCCTGTGAGACCAGTATTAAATTCCGATGCTTCACTATATGTTTACCGTATCCCTTGGACCTTCTTATTGACGACGAAACACAGAAATTGCATCGGAATTAAATACAAAACGCACAATGCCGACTTAAGTACAAGAAGAGTGGCTCTTCTTACTGTCTATGTTTTGAACCCTTCCTCTGACACTAGTTATGGATTTCAAAGCTTGACTTCAGGTTTACTGTATCCCTTGGACCTTCGATTTGACGTCAAAATACAGAAATTGCATCATAATTAAATACAAAAGGCACAATGCTGACTTAAGTACAAGAAGACTGGCTCTTCTTACTGTCTATATTTTGAACCATTCCTGTGACAGTAGTTATAGATTCCGATACTTCACTTCTGGTTTGCTGTATCCCTTGGACCTACCTATTGACATCAAAAAACAGAAATTACATCATAATTAAATACAAAAGGCACAATGCTGACTTAAGTACATGAAGACTGGCTCTTCTTACTGTCTATGTTATGAACCATTCCTATGGCACTAGTTATAGATTTCGATGCTTCACTTCAGGTTTACTGTATCCCTGGGACCTTCTTATTCACGACGAAACACAGAAATTGCATTTGAATTAAATACAAAACGTACAACGCCGAATTAAGTACAAGAAGACTGACTCTTCTTACTGCCTATGTTTTGAACGATTCCTGTGACACTAGTTATAGATTCCGATGCCTCACTTCAGGTTTACTGTTATCCTTCGACCTTCTTATTGACGACGAAACACAGAAATTGCATCGGAATTAAATACAAAAGGTACAACGCCGAATTATGTAGAAGAAGACTGACTCTTCTTACTGCCTATGATTTGAACCATTCCTGTGACACTAGTTATAGATTCCGATGCTTCACTTCAGGTTTACTGTATCCCTTGGACCTTCTTATTGACGACGAAAGACAGAAATTGCATCGGAATTAAATACAAAAAGACAATGCCGGCTTAAGTACAAGAAGACTGGCTCTCCTTACTGTCTATGTTTTGAACCATTCCTGTGACACTAGTTATAGATTCCGATGCTTCACTTCAGGTTTACTGTATCCCTTGGACCTTCTTATTGACGACGAAAAACAGAAAATGCATCCGAATTAAATACAAAAGGTACAACGCCGAATTAAGTACAAGGAGACTGACTCTCCTTACTGCCTATGTTTGAACCATTCCTGTGACACTAGTTATAGATTCCGATGCTTCACTTCAGGTTTACTGTATACCTCTGACCTTCTCATTGACGATTAAACACAGAAATTGCATCGGAATTAAATACAAAAGCACAATGCCGACTTAAGTACAAGAGAACTGACTCTTCCTACTGTCTATGTTTTGAACCGTTCCTGTGACACTAGTTATAGATTCCGATGCTTCACTTCGGGTTTACTGTATCCCACTGACCTTCTTATTGACGATGAAACACAGAAATTGCATCGGAATTTAATACAAAAGGCACAATGCCGACTCAAGTACAAGAAGACTGGCTCTTCTTACTGTCTATGCTTTGAACCATTCCTGTGAGACTAGTTATAGATTCCGATGCTTCACTTCAGGTTCCCTGTATCCTTCTGACCTTCGTAAGACGATGAAACACAGAAATTGCATCGGAATTAAATACAAAAGGCACAATGCCGACTTAAGTACTAGAAAACTGACTCTTCTTACTGTCTATGTTTTGAACCATTCCTGTGACACTAGTTATAGATTCCGATGCTTTACTTCAGGTTTACTGTATCCCTCTGACCTTCTTATTGACGATGAAACACAGAAATTGCTTCGGAATTAAATACCAAAGGCACAATGCCGACTTAAGTACAAGATAACTGACTCTTCTTACTGTCTGTGTTTTGAACCATTCCTGTTACACTAGTTATAGATTCCGATGCTTCACTTCAGGTTTACTGTATCCCTCTGACCTTCTTATTGACGATGAAACACAGATATTGCATCGGATTTAAATAGGAAATGCACAATGCCGACTTAAGTACATGAAGACTGACTCTTCTTACTGACTATGTTTTGAACCATTCCTGCGACACCAGTTATAGATTCCGATGCTTCACTCCATGTTTACTGAATCCCTTGGACCTTCTTATTGACGATGAAACACAGAAATTGCATCGGAATTAAATACAAAATGCACAATGCCGACTTAAGTACATGAAGACTGACTCTTCTTACTGACTATGTTTTGAACCATTCCTGCGACACCAGTTATAGATTCCGATGCTTCACTCCATGTTTACTGAATCCCTTGGACCTTCTAACTAACGATGAAACACTGAAATTGCATCGGAATTAAATAGAAAAGGCACAATGACGACTTAACTTCAAGAAGACTGACTCTTATTACTGACTATGTTTTGAACCATTCTTGTGACACTAGTTATAGATTCTAATGCTTCTCTTCAGGTTTACTGTATCCCTTGGACCTTCTTATTGACGATAAAACACAGAAATAGCATCGGAATTAAATACAAAAGGCAGAATGCCGACTTAAGGACATGAAGACCGACTCTTCTTACTGACTATGTTTTGAACCATTCCTGTGACACTAGTTATAGATTCCGATGCTTCACTTCAGGTTTACTGTATCCCTTGGACCTTCTTATTGTCGACGAAACACAGAAATTGAATCGGAATTTAATCCAAAAGGCACAATGCCAACTTAAGTACAAGAAGACTGACTCTTGTTACTGACTATGATTTGAACATTTCCTGTGAGACCAGTATTAAATTCCGATGCTTCACTATATGTTTACCGTATCCCTTGGACCTTCTTATTGACGACGAAACACAGAAATTGCATCGGAATTAAATACAAAACGCACAATGCCGACTTAAGTACAAGAAGAGTGGCTCTTCTTACTGTCTATGTTTTGAACCCTTCCTCTGACACTAGTTATGGATTTCAAAGCTTGACTTCAGGTTTACTGTATCCCTTGGACCTTCGATTTGACGTCAAAATACAGAAATTGCATCATAATTAAATACAAAAGGCACAATGCTGACTTAAGTACAAGAAGACTGGCTCTTCTTACTGTCTATATTTTGAACCATTCCTGTGACAGTAGTTATAGATTCCGATACTTCACTTCTGGTTTGCTGTATCCCTTGGACCTACCTATTGACATCAAAAAACAGAAATTACATCATAATTAAATACAAAAGGCACAATGCTGACTTAAGTACATGAAGACTGGCTCTTCTTACTGTCTATGTTATGAACCATTCCTATGGCACTAGTTATAGATTTCGATGCTTCACTTCAGGTTTACTGTATCCCTGGGACCTTCTTATTCACGACGAAACACAGAAATTGCATTTGAATTAAATACAAAACGTACAACGCCGAATTAAGTACAAGAAGACTGACTCTTCTTACTGCCTATGTTTTGAACGATTCCTGTGACACTAGTTATAGATTCCGATGCCTCACTTCAGGTTTACTGTTATCCTTCGACCTTCTTATTGACGACGAAACACAGAAATTGCATCGGAATTAAATACAAAAGGTACAACGCCGAATTATGTAGAAGAAGACTGACTCTTCTTACTGCCTATGATTTGAACCATTCCTGTGACACTAGTTATAGATTCCGATGCTTCACTTCAGGTTTACTGTATCCCTTGGACCTTCTTATTGACGACGAAAGACAGAAATTGCATCGGAATTAAATACAAAAAGACAATGCCGGCTTAAGTACAAGAAGACTGGCTCTCCTTACTGTCTATGTTTTGAACCATTCCTGTGACACTAGTTATAGATTCCGATGCTTCACTTCAGGTTTACTGTATCCCTTGGACCTTCTTATTGACGACGAAAAACAGAAAATGCATCCGAATTAAATACAAAAGGTACAACGCCGAATTAAGTACAAGGAGACTGACTCTCCTTACTGCCTATGTTTGAACCATTCCTGTGACACTAGTTATAGATTCCGATGCTTCACTTCAGGTTTACTGTATACCTCTGACCTTCTCATTGACGATTAAACACAGAAATTGCATCGGAATTAAATACAAAAGCACAATGCCGACTTAAGTACAAGAGAACTGACTCTTCCTACTGTCTATGTTTTGAACCGTTCCTGTGACACTAGTTATAGATTCCGATGCTTCACTTCGGGTTTACTGTATCCCACTGACCTTCTTATTGACGATGAAACACAGAAATTGCATCGGAATTTAATACAAAAGGCACAATGCCGACTCAAGTACAAGAAGACTGGCTCTTCTTACTGTCTATGCTTTGAACCATTCCTGTGAGACTAGTTATAGATTCCGATGCTTCACTTCAGGTTCCCTGTATCCTTCTGACCTTCGTAAGACGATGAAACACAGAAATTGCATCGGAATTAAATACAAAAGGCACAATGCCGACTTAAGTACTAGAAAACTGACTCTTCTTACTGTCTATGTTTTGAACCATTCCTGTGACACTAGTTATAGATTCCGATGCTTTACTTCAGGTTTACTGTATCCCTCTGACCTTCTTATTGACGATGAAACACAGAAATTGCTTCGGAATTAAATACCAAAGGCACAATGCCGACTTAAGTACAAGATAACTGACTCTTCTTACTGTCTGTGTTTTGAACCATTCCTGTTACACTAGTTATAGATTCCGATGCTTCACTTCAGGTTTACTGTATCCCTCTGACCTTCTTATTGACGATGAAACACAGATATTGCATCGGATTTAAATAGGAAATGCACAATGCCGACTTAAGTACATGAAGACTGACTCTTCTTACTGACTATGTTTTGAACCATTCCTGCGACACCAGTTATAGATTCCGATGCTTCACTCCATGTTTACTGAATCCCTTGGACCTTCTTATTGACGATGAAACACAGAAATTGCATCGGAATTAAATACAAAATGCACAATGCCGACTTAAGTACATGAAGACTGACTCTTCTTACTGACTATGTTTTGAACCATTCCTGCGACACCAGTTATAGATTCCGATGCTTCACTCCATGTTTACTGAATCCCTTGGACCTTCTAACTAACGATGAAACACTGAAATTGCATCGGAATTAAATAGAAAAGGCACAATGACGACTTAACTTCAAGAAGACTGACTCTTATTACTGACTATGTTTTGAACCATTCTTGTGACACTAGTTATAGATTCTAATGCTTCTCTTCAGGTTTACTGTATCCCTTGGACCTTCTTATTGACGATAAAACACAGAAATAGCATCGGAATTAAATACAAAAGGCAGAATGCCGACTTAAGGACATGAAGACCGACTCTTCTTACTGACTATGTTTTGAACCATTCCTGTGACACTAGTTATAGATTCCGATGCTTCACTTCAGGTTTCCTGTATCCCTTGGACCTTCTTATTGACGATGAAACACAGAAATCGCATCGGAATTAAATACAAAAGGTACATTGCCGACTTAAGTACTGTCTATGTTTTGAACCATTCCTGTGACACTAGTTATAGATTCCGATGCTTCACTCCACGTTTACTGTATAACTTGGACCTACTTATTGACGATGAAACACAGAAAATGCATCGGAATTAAATACAAAAGGCACAATGACGACTTAGGTACATGAAGACTGACTCTTCTTACTGTCTATGTTTTGAACCATTCCTGTGACACTAGTTATAGATTCCGATGCTACACACCAGGTTTACTGTATCCCTTGGACCTTCTTATTGTCGATGAAACACAGAAATTGCATCGGAATTAAATACAAAAGCCACAATGCCGACTTAAGGACAAGAAGACTGACTCTGCTTACTGACTATGTTTTGAACCATTCCTGTGACACTAGTCATAGATTCCGAAGATTCACATCAGGTTTACTGTGTCCCTCTGACCTTCTTATTGACGATGAAACACAGAAATTCCATCGGAATTAAATACAAAAGGCACAATGCCGACATAAATTCAAGAAGACTGTATCTTCTTACTGTCTATGTTTTGAACCATTCCTGTGACACTTGTTATAGATAATGCTTCACTCCTGGTTTACTGTATCCCTTGAACCTTCTTATTGACGATGAAACACAGAAATTGCCTCGGCAATTAATACAAAAGGCGCAATGCCGACTTAAGGACAAGATGACTGACTCTATTTACTGACTATGTTTTGAACCATTCCTGTGACACTAGTTATAGATTCCGATGCTTCACTTCAGGATTACTGTATCCCTCGGACCTTCTTATTGACGATGCAACACAGAAATTGCACCGGAATTAAATACAAAAATCACAATGCCGACTTAAGTACAAGAAGACTGACTCTTCTTACTATCTATGTTTTGAACCCTTCCACTGACACTAGTTATAGATTCCGATGCTTCACTCCAGGTTTACTGTATCCCTTGGACCTTCTTATTGACGATGAAACACTGAAATTGCATCGGAATTAAATACAAAAGGCAAAATGCCGACTTAAGTACAAGAAGACTGACTCTTCCTACTGTCTATGATTTGAACCATTTCTGTGACACTAGTTATAGATTCCGATTCTTCACTTCAGGATTACTGTATCCCTCTGACCTTATTGACGATGAAACACAGAAATTGCATCGCAATTAAATACAAAAGGCACAATACCGACTTAAGTACTAGAAGACTGACTCTTCTTACTGTCTATCTTTTGAACCATTCCTGTGACACTAGTTATAGATTCCGATGCTTCACTCGACTTTTACTGTATCCCTTGGACCTTCGTATTGACGATGAAATACAGAAATTGCACCGGAATTAGATACAAAAGGCACAATGCCGACTTAAGTACAAGAAGAGTGACTCTTCTTACTGTTTATGTTTTGAACCATTCCATTGACACTAGTTATAGATTCCGATGCTTCACTCCATGTTTACTGTGTCCCTTGGACTTTCTCATTGACGATGAAACACAGAAATTGCATCGGAATTAAATACGAAAGGCAAAATGCCGACTTAAGTACAAGAAGACTGACTCTTCCTACTGTCTATGTTTTGAACCATTTCTGTGACACTAGTTATAGATTCCGATGCTTCACTTCAGGTTCACTGTATCCCTCTGACCTTATTGACGATGAAACACAGAAATTGCATCGCAATTAAATACAAAAGGCACAATACTGACTTAAGTACTAGAAGACTGACTCTTCTTACTGTCTATGTTTTGAACCATTCCTGTGACACTAGTTATAGAATCCGATGCTTCACTTCAGGTTTACTGTTTCATTTGGACCTTCTATTGACGATGAAAACAGAAATTACATCGGAATTAAATACAAAAGGCACAATGCCGACTTAAGTACAAAAAGACTCACTCTTCTTACTGACTATGTTTTGAAGCATTCCTGTGACACTAGTTATAGATTCCGAGGCTTCACTTCAGGTTAACTGTATCGCTTGGACCTTCATATTGACGATGAAACACAGAAATTGCATCGGAATGAAATACAAAAGGCACAATGCTAACTTAAGTACAAGAAGACTGTATCTTCTTACTGTCTATGTTTTGAACCATTCCTGTGACACTAGTTATAGATTCCGATGCTTCACTCGAGGTTTACTATATCCCTTGGACCTTCGTATTGACGATGAAATACAGAAATTGCATCGGAATTAAATACTAAAGGCACAGTGCCGACTTAAGGACAAGAAGACTGGTTCTTCTTACTGACTATGTTTTTGAACCAATTCTGTGACACTAGTTATAGATTCCGATGCTTCACTTCAGGTTTACTGTATCCCTCTGACCTTCTTATTGACGATGAAACACGGAAATTGCACCGGAATTAGATACAAAAGGCACAGTGCCGACTTAAGTACAAGAAGAGTGACTCTTCTTACTGTCTATGTTTTGAACCATTCCATTGACACTAGTTATAGATTCCGATGCTACACTCCAGGTTTACTGTATCCCTTGGACCTTCGTATTGACGATGAAACCCTGAAATTGCTTCGGAATTAAATACAAAAGGCTAAATGCCGACTTAAGTACATGAAGACTGACTCTTCTTACTGATTATGTTTTGAACCATTCCTGTGACACTAGTTATAGATTCCGATGCTTCACTCCATGTTTACTGTATCCCTTGGACCTTCTCATTGACGATGAAACACAGAAATTACATCGGAATTAAATACAAAAGGCACAATGCCGACTTAAGGACAAGAAGACTGACTCTTCTTACTGACTATGTTTTGAACCATTCCTGTGACACTAGTTATAGATTCCGATGCCTCACCTCAGGTTCACTGAATCCATCTGACGTTCTTATTGACGATGAAACACAGAAATTGCACCGGAATTAAATACAAAAGGCACAATGCCGACTTAAGTACATGAAGATCGACTCTTCTTACTGACTATGTTTTGAACCATTCCTGTGACACTAGTTATAGATTCCGATGCTTCACTTCAGGTTTACTGTATCCCTTGGACCTTCTTATTGAAGATGAAACACAGAAATTGCATCGGAATTAAATACAAAAGGCACAATGCCGACATAAGTACAAGAAGACTGACTCTTCTTACTGTCTATGCTTTGAACCATTCCATTGACGCTAGTTATAGATTCCGATGCTTCACTCCAGGTTTACTGTATGCCTTGGACCGTCTTATTGACGATGAAACACAGAAATTGCATCGGAATTAATTACAAAGGCACAATGCCGACTTAAGGACAAAAAGACTGACTCCTCTTACTGACTATAATTTGAACCATTCCTGTGACACTAGTTATAGATTCCGATGCTTCACATCAGGTTTCCTGTATCCCTTGGACCTTCTTATTGAAGATGAAACACAGAAATTGCATCGGAATTAAATACAAAAGGCACAATGCCGACATAAGTACAAGAAGACTGACTCTTCTTACTATCTATGTTCTGAACCCTTCCACTAACACTAGTTATAGATTCCAATGCTTCACTCCAGGTTTACTGTATCCCTTGGACCTTCTTATTGACGATGAAACACTGAAATTGCATCGGAATTAGATACAAAAGGCAAAATGCCGACTTAAGTACAAGAAGACTGACTCTTCCTACTGTCTATGTTTTGAACCATTTCTGTGACACTAGTTATAGATTCCGATGCTTCACTTCAGGTTTACTGTATCCCTCTGACCTTATTGACGATGAAACACAGAAATTGCATCGCAATTAAATACAAAAGGCACAATACCGACTTAAGTACTAGAAGACTGACTCTTCTTACTGTCTATGTTTTGAACCATTCCTGTGACACTAGTTATAGAATCCTATGCTTCACTTCAGGTTTACTGTATCATTTGGACCTTCTATTGACGATGAAAACAGAAATTACATCGGAATTAAATACAAAAGGCACAATGCCGACTTAAGTACAAAAAGACTCACTCCTCTTACTGACTATGTTTTGAAGCATTCCTGTGACACTAGTTATAGATTCCGAGGCTTCACTTCAGGTTAACTGTATCGCTTGGACCTTCTTATTGACGATGAAACACAGAAATTGCATCGGAATGAAATACAAAAGGCACAATGCTAACTTAAGTACAAGAAGACTGTATCTTCTTACTGTCTATGTTTTGAACCATTCCTGTGACACTAGTTATAGATTCCGATGCTTCACTCGAGGTTTACTATATCCCTTGGACCTTCGTATTGACGATGAAATACAGAAATTGCATCGGAATTAAAAACTAAAGGCACAGTGCCGACTTAAGGACAAGAAGACTGGTTCTTCTTACTGACTATGTTTTTGAACCAATTCTGTGACACTAGTTATAGATTCCGATGCTTCACTTCAGGTTTACTGTATCCCTCTGACCTTCTTATTGACGATGAAACACGGAAATTGCACCGGAATTAGATACAAAAGGCACAGTGCCGACTTAAGTACAAGAAGAGTGACTCTTCTTACTGTCTATGTTTTGAACCATTCCATTGACACTAGTTATAGATTCCGATGCTACACTCCAGGTTTACTGTATCCCTTGGACCTTCGTATTGACGATGAAACACTGAAATTGCTTCGGAATTAAATACAAAAGGCTAAATGCCGACTTAAGTACATGAAGACTGACTCTTCTTACTGATTATGTTTTGAACCATTCCTGTGACACTAGTTATAGATTCCGATGCTTCACTCCATGTTTACTGTATCCCTTGGACCTTCTCATTGACGATGAAACACAGAAATTACATCGGAATTAAATACAAAAGGCACAATGCCGACTTAAGGACAAGAAGACTGACTCTTCTTACTGACTATGTTTTGAACCATTCCTGTGACACTAGTTATAGATTCCGATGCCTCACCTCAGGTTCACTGTATCCATCTGACGTTCTTATTGACGATGAAACACAGAAATTGCACCGGAATTAAATTCAAAAGGCACAATGCCGACTTAAGTACATGAAGATCGACTCTTCTTACTGACTATGTTTTGAACCATTCCTGTGACACTAGTTATAGATTCCGATGCTTCACTTCAGGTTTACTGTATCCCTTGGACCTTCTTATTGACGATGAAACACAGAAATTGCATCGGAATGAAATTTAAAGAGGCACAATGCTAACTTAAGTACAAGAAGACTGTATCTTCTTACTGTCTATGTTTTGAACCATTCCTGTGACACTAGTTATAGATTCCGATGCTTCACTCGAGGTTTACTGTATCCCTTGGACCTTCGTATTGACGATGAAATACAGAAATTGCATCGGAATTAAATACTAAAGGCACAGTGCCGACTTAAGGACAAGAAGACTGACTCTTCTTACTGACTATAATTTGAACCATTCCTGTGACACTAGTTATAGATTCCGATGCTTCACATCAGGTTTCCTGTATCCCTTGGACCTTCTTATTGAAGATGAAACACAGAAATTGCATCGGAATTAAATACAAAAGGCACAATGCCGACATAAGTACAAGAAGACTGACTCTTCTTACTGTCTATGCTTTGAACCATTCCATTGACGCTAGTTATAGATTCCGATGCTTCACTCCAGGTTTACTGTATGCCTTGGACCGTCTTATTGACGATGAAACACAGAAATTGCATCGGAATTAATTACAAAGGCACAATGCCGACTTAAGGACAAAAAGACTGACTCTTCTTACTGACTATAATTTGAACCATTCCTGTGACACTAGTTATAGATTCCGATGCTTCACATCAGGTTTCCTGTATCCCTTGGACCTTCTTATTGAAGATGAAACACAGAAATTGCATCGGAATTAAATACAAAAGGCACAATGCCGACATAAGTACAAGAAGACTGACTCTTCTTACTATCTATGTTCTGAACCCTTCCACTGACACTAGTTATAGATTCCAATGCTTCACTCCAGGTTTACTGTATCCCTTGGACCTTCTTATTGACGATGAAACACTGAAATTGCATCGGAATTAAATACAAAAGGCAAAATGCCGACTTAAGTACAAGAAGACTGACTCTTCCTACTGTCTATGTTTTGAACCATTTCTGTGACACTAGTTATAGATTCCGATGCTTCACTTCAGGTTTACTGTATCCCTCTGACCTTATTGACGATGAAACACAGAAATTGCATCGCAATTAAATACAAAAGGCACAATACCGACTTAAGTACTAGAAGACTGACTCTTCTTACTGTCTATGTTTTGAACCATTCCTGTGACACTAGTTATAGAATCCTATGCTTCACTTCAGGTTTACTGTATCATTTGGACCTTCTATTGACGATGAAAACAGAAATTACATCGGAATTAAATACAAAAGGCACAATGCCGACTTAAGTACAAAAAGACTCACTCTTCTTACTGACTATGTTTTGAACCATTCCTGTGACACTAGTTATAGATTCCGATGCTTCACTTCAAGTTAACTGTATCCCTTGGACCTTCTTATTGACGATGAAACACAGAAATTGCATCGGAATGAAATACAAAAGGCACAATGCTAACTTAAGTACAAGAAGACTGTATCTTCTTACTGTCTATGTTTTGAACCATTCCTGTGACACTAGTTATAGATTCCGATGCTTCACTCGAGGTTTACTGTATCCCTAGGACCTTCGTATTGACGATGAAATACAGAAATTGCATCGGAATTAAATACTGAAGGCACAGTGCCGACTTAAGGACAATATGACTGACTCTTCTTACTGACTATAATTTGAACCATTCCTGTGACAGTAGTTATAGATTCCGATGCTTCACATCAGGTTTCCTGTATCCCTTGGACCTTCTTGTTGAAGATGAAACACAGAAGTTGCATCGGAATTAAATACAAAAGGCACAATGCCGACATAAGTACAAGAAGACTGACTCTTCTTACTGTCTATGTTTTGAACCATTCCATTGACACTAGTTATAGATTCCGATGCTACACTCCAGGTTTACTGTATCCCTTGGACCTTCGTATTGACGATGAAACACTGAAATTGCTTCGGAATTAAATACAAAAGGCTAAATGCCGACTTAAGTACATGAAGACTGACTCTTCTTACTGATTATGTTTTGAACCATTCCTGTGACACTAGTTATAGATTCCGATGCTTCACTCCATGTTTACTGTATCCCTTGGACCTTCTCATTGACGATGAAACACAGAAATTACATCGGAATTAAATACAAAAGGCACAATGCCGACTTAAGGACAAGAAGACTGACTCTTCTTACTGACTATGTTTTGAACCATTCCTGTGACACTAGTTATAGATTCCGATGCCTCACCTCAGGTTCACTGTATCCATCTGACGTTCTTATTGACGATGAAACACAGAAATTGCACCGGAATTAAATTCAAAAGGCACAATGCCGACTTAAGTACATGAAGATCGACTCTTCTTACTGACTATGTTTTGAACCATTCCTGTGACACTAGTTATAGATTCCGATGCTTCACTTCAGGTTTACTGTATCCCTTGGACCTTCTTATTGACGATGAAACACAGAAATTGCATCGGAATGAAATTTAAAGAGGCACAATGCTAACTTAAGTACAAGAAGACTGTATCTTCTTACTGTCTATGTTTTGAACCATTCCTGTGACACTAGTTATAGATTCCGATGCTTCACTCGAGGTTTACTGTATCCCTTGGACCTTCGTATTGACGATGAAATACAGAAATTGCATCGGAATTAAATACTAAAGGCACAGTGCCGACTTAAGGACAAGAAGACTGACTCTTCTTACTGACTATAATTTGAACCATTCCTGTGACACTAGTTATAGATTCCGATGCTTCACATCAGGTTTCCTGTATCCCTTGGACCTTCTTATTGAAGATGAAACACAGAAATTGCATCGGAATTAAATACAAAAGGCACAATGCCGACATAAGTACAAGAAGACTGACTCTTCTTACTGTCTATGCTTTGAACCATTCCATTGACGCTAGTTATAGATTCCGATGCTTCACTCCAGGTTTACTGTATGCCTTGGACCGTCTTATTGACGATGAAACACAGAAATTGCATCGGAATTAATTACAAAGGCACAATGCCGACTTAAGGACAAAAAGACTGACTCTTCTTACTGACTATAATTTGAACCATTCCTGTGACACTAGTTATAGATTCCGATGCTTCACATCAGGTTTCCTGTATCCCTTGGACCTTCTTATTGAAGATGAAACACAGAAATTGCATCGGAATTAAATACAAAAGGCACAATGCCGACATAAGTACAAGAAGACTGACTCTTCTTACTATCTATGTTCTGAACCCTTCCACTGACACTAGTTATAGATTCCAATGCTTCACTCCAGGTTTACTGTATCCCTTGGACCTTCTTATTGACGATGAAACACTGAAATTGCATCGGAATTAAATACAAAAGGCAAAATGCCGACTTAAGTACAAGAAGACTGACTCTTCCTACTGTCTATGTTTTGAACCATTTCTGTGACACTAGTTATAGATTCCGATGCTTCACTTCAGGTTTACTGTATCCCTCTGACCTTATTGACGATGAAACACAGAAATTGCATCGCAATTAAATACAAAAGGCACAATACCGACTTAAGTACTAGAAGACTGACTCTTCTTACTGTCTATGTTTTGAACCATTCCTGTGACACTAGTTATAGAATCCTATGCTTCACTTCAGGTTTACTGTATCATTTGGACCTTCTATTGACGATGAAAACAGAAATTACATCGGAATTAAATACAAAAGGCACAATGCCGACTTAAGTACAAAAAGACTCACTCTTCTTACTGACTATGTTTTGAACCATTCCTGTGACACTAGTTATAGATTCCGATGCTTCACTTCAAGTTAACTGTATCCCTTGGACCTTCTTATTGACGATGAAACACAGAAATTGCATCGGAATGAAATACAAAAGGCACAATGCTAACTTAAGTACAAGAAGACTGTATCTTCTTACTGTCTATGTTTTGAACCATTCCTGTGACACTAGTTATAGATTCCGATGCTTCACTCGAGGTTTACTGTATCCCTAGGACCTTCGTATTGACGATGAAATACAGAAATTGCATCGGAATTAAATACTGAAGGCACAGTGCCGACTTAAGGACAATATGACTGACTCTTCTTACTGACTATAATTTGAACCATTCCTGTGACAGTAGTTATAGATTCCGATGCTTCACATCAGGTTTCCTGTATCCCTTGGACCTTCTTGTTGAAGATGAAACACAGAAGTTGCATCGGAATTAAATACAAAAGGCACAATGCCGACATAAGTACAAGAAGACTGACTCTTCTTACTGTCTATGTTTTGAACCATTCCATTGACACTAGTTATAGATTCCGATGCTTCACTCCAGGTTTACTGTATGCCTTGGACCGTCTTATTGACGATGAAACACAGAAATTGCATCGGAATTAATTACAAAGGCACAATGCCGACTTAAGGACAAAAAGACTGACTCTTCTTACTGACTATAATTTGAACCATTCCTGTGACACTAGTTATAGATTCCGATGCTTCACATCAGGTTTCCTGTATCCCTTGGACCTTCTTATTGAAGATGAAACACAGAAATTGCATCGGAATTAAATACAAAAGGCACAATGCCGACATAAGTACAAGAAGACTGACTCTTCTTACTGTCTATGTTTTGAACTATTCCATTGACACTATTTATAGATTCCTATGCTTCACTCCCGGTTAACTTTATCCTTTGGACCTTCTTATTGACGATAAAACACAGAAATAGCATCGGAATTAAATACAAAAGGCAGAATGCCGACTTAAGTACATGAAGACCGATTCTTCTTACTGACTATGTTTTGAACCATTCCTGTGACACTAGTTATAGATTCCGATGCTTCACACCAGGTTTCCTGTATCCCTTGGACCTTCTTATTGACGATGAAACACAGAAATCGCAACGGAATTAAATACAAAAGGTACAATGCCGACTTAAGAACTGTCTATGATTTGAACCATTCCTGTGACACTAGTCATAGATTCCGATGCTTCACTCCAGGTTTACTGTATAACTTGGAGCTACTTATTAACGATGAAACACAGAAATTGCATCGGAATTAAATACAGAAGGCACAATGACGACTTAGGTACATGAAGACTGACTCTTCTTACTGTCTATGTTTTGAACCATTCCTGTGACACTAGTTATAGATTCCGATGCTACACACCAGGTTTACTGTATCCCTTGGACCTTCTTATTGTCGATGAAACACAGAAATTGCATCGGAATTAAATTCAAAAGCCACAATGCCGACTTAAGGACAAGAAGACTGACTCTGCTTACTGACTATGTTTTGAACCATTTCTGTGACACTAGTCATAGATTCCGAAGCTTCACTTCAGGTTTACTGTGTCCCTCTGACCTTCTTATTGACGATGAAACACAGAAATTCCATCGGAATTAAATACAAAAGTCACAAAGCCGACATAAATACAAGAAGACTTTATCTTCTTAATGTCTATGTTTTGAACCATTCCTGTGACACTAGTTATATATTCCGATGCTTCACTCCTGGTTTACTGTATCCCTTGAACCTTCTTATTGAGGATGAAACACAGAAATTGCCTCGGCAATATATACAAAAGGCACAATGCCGACTTAAGGACAAGAAGACTGACTCTATTTACTGACTATGTTTTGAACCATTCCTGTGACACTAGTTATAGATTCCGATGCCTCACTTCAGGATTACTGTATCCCTCGGACTATCTGATTGACGATGCAACACAGAAATTGCACCGGAATTAAATACAAAAATCACAATGCCGACTTAAGTACAAGAAGACTGGCTCTTCTTACTATCTATGTTCTGAACCCTTCCACTGACACTAGTTATAGATTCCAATGCTTCACTCCAGGTTTACTGTATCCCTTGGACCTTCTTATTGACGATGAAACACTGAAATTGCATCGGAATTAAATACAAAAGGCAAAATGCCGACTTAAGTACAAGAAGACTGACTCTTCCTACTGTCTATGTTTTGAACCATTTCTGTGACACTAGTTATAGATTCCGATGCTTCACTTCAGGTTCACTGTATCCCTCTGACCTTATTGACGATGAAACACAGAAATTGCATCGCAATTAAATACAAAAGGCACAATACTGACATAAGTACTAGAAGACTGACTCTTCTTACTGTCTATGGTTTGAACCATTCCTGTGACACTAGTTATAGAATCCGATGCTTCACTTCAGGTTTACTGTTTCATTTGGACCTTCTATTGACGATGAAAACAGAAATTACATCGGAATTAAATACAAAAGGCACAATGCCGACTTAAGTACAAAAAGACTCACTCTTCTTACTGACTATGTTTTGAAGCATTCCTGTGACACTAGTTATAGATTCCGAGGCTTCACTTCAGGTTAACTGTATCGCTTGGACCTTCTTATTGACGATGAAACACAGAAATTGCATCGGAATGAAATACAAAAGGCACAATGCTAACTTAAGTACAAGAAGACTGTATCTTCTTATTGTCTATGTTTTGAACCATTCCTGTGACACTAGTTATAGATTCCGATGCTTCACTCGAGGTTTACTATATCCCTTGGACCTTCGTATTGACGATGAAATACAGAAATTGCATCGGAATTAAATACTAAAGGCACAGTGCCGACTTAAGGACAAGAAGACTGGTTCTTCTTACTGACTATGTTTTAGAACCAATTCTGTGACACTAGTTATAGATTCCGATGCTTCACTTCAGGTTTACTGTATCCCTCTGACCTTCTTATTGACGATGAAACACGGAAATTGCACCGGAATTAGATACAAAAGGCACAGTGCCGACTTAAGTACAAGAAGAGTGACTCTTCTTACTGTCTATGTTTTGAACCATTCCATTGACACTAGTTATAGATTCCGATGCTACACTCCAGGTTTACCGTATCCCTTGGACCTACGTATTGACGATGAAACACTGAAATTGCTTCGGAATTAAATACAAAAGGCAAAATGCCGACTTAAGTACAAGAAGACTGACTCTTCCTACTGTCTATGTTTTGAACCATTCCTGTGACACTAGTTATAGATTCCGATGCCTCACCTCAGGTTCACTGTATCCATCTGACGTTCTTATTGACGATGAAACACAGAAATTGCACCGGAATTAAATACAAAAGGCACAATGCCGACTTAAGTACATGAAGATCGACTCTTCTTACTGACTATGTTTTGAACCATTCCTGTGACACTAGTTATAGATTCCGATGCTTCACTTCAGGTTTACTGTATCCCTTGGACCTTCTTATTGACGATGAAACACAGAAATTGCATCGGAATGAAATTTAAAAAGGCACAATGCTAACTTAAGTACAAGAAGACTGTATCTTCTTACTGTCTATGTTTTGAACCATTCCTGTGACACTAGTTATAAATTCCGATGCTTCACTCGAGGTTTACTGTATCCCTTGGACCTTCGTATTGACGATGAAATACAGAAATTGCATCGGAATTAAATACTAAAGGCACAGTGCCGACTTAAGGACAAGAAGACTGACTCTTCTTACTGACTATAATTTGAACCATTCCTGTGACACTAGTTATTGATTCCGATGCTTCACATCAGGTTTCCTGTATCCCTTGGACCTTCTTATTGAAGATGAAACACAGAAATTGCATCGGAATTAAATACAAAAGGAACAATGCCGACATAAGTACAAGAAGACTGACTCTTCTTACTGTCTATGTTTTGAACCATTCCATTGACACTAGTTATAGATTCCGATGCTTCACTCCAGGTTTACTGTATGCCTTGGACCGTCTTATTGACGATGAAACACAGAAATTGCATCGGAATTAATTACAAAGGCACAATGCCGACTTAAGGACAAAAAGACTGACTCTTCTTACTGACTATAATTTGAACCATTCCTGTGACACTAGTTATAGATTCCGATGCTTCACATCAGGTTTCCTGTATCCCTTGGACCTTCTTATTGAAGATGAAACACAGAAATTGCATCGGAATTAAATACAAAAGGCACAATGCCGACATAAGTACAAGAAGACTGACTCTTCTTACTGTCTATGTTTTGAACTATTCCATTGACACTAGTTATAGATTCCGATGCTTCACTCCAGGTTTACTGTATCCCTTGGACCTTCTTATTGACGATAAAACACAGAAATAGCATCGGAATTAAATACAAAAGGCAGAATGCCGACTTAAGTACATGAAGACCGACTCTTTTTACTGACTGTGTTTTGAACCATGCCTGTGACACTAGTTATAGATTCCGATGCTTCACTTCAGGTTTCCTGTATCCCTTGGACCTTCTTATTGACGATGAAACACAGAAATCGCAACGGAATTAAATACAAAAGGCACAATGCCGACTTAAGTACTGTCTATGATTTGAACCATTCCTGTGACACTAGTTATAGATTCCGTTGCTTCACTCCAGGTTTACTGTATAACTTGGAGCTACTTATTAACGATGAAACACAGAAATTTGCATCGGAATTAAATACAAAAGGCACAATGACGACTTAGGTACATGAAGACTGACTCTTCTTACTGTCTATGTTTTGAACCATTCCTGTGACACTAGTTATAGATTCCGATGCTACACACCAGGTTTACTGTATCCCTTGGACCTTCTTATTGTCGATGAAACACAGAAATTCCATCGGAATTAAATACAAAAATCACAATGCCGACTTAAGTACAAGAAGACTGACTCTTCTTACTATCTATGTTCTGAACCCTTCCACTGACACTAGTTATAGATTCCAATGCTTCACTCCAGGTTTACTGTATCCCTTGGACCTTCTTATTGACGATGAAACACTGAAATTGCATCGGAATTAAATACAAAAGGCAAAATGCCGACTTAAGTACAAGAAGACTGACTCTTCCTACTGTCTATGTTTTGAACCATTTCTGTGACACTAGTTATAGATTCCGATGCTTCACTTCAGGTTTACTGTATCCCTCTGACCTTATTGACGATGAAACACAGAAATTGCATCGCAATTAAATACAAAAGGCACAATACTGACTTAAGTACTAGAAGACTGACTCTTCTTACTGTCTATGTTTTGAACCATTCCTGTGACACTAGTTATAGAATCCGATGCTTCACTTCAGGTTTACTGTTTCATTTGGACCTTCTATTGACGATGAAAACAGAAATTACATCGGAATTAAATACAAAAGGCACAATGCCGACTTAAGTACAAAAAGACTCACTCTTCTTACTGACTATGTTTTGAACCATTCCTGTGACACTAGTTATAGATTCCGAGGCTTCACTTCAGGTTAACTGTATCGCTTGGACCTTCTTATTGACGATGAAACACAGAAATTGCATCGGAATGAAATACAAAAGGCACAATGCTAACTTAAGTACAAGAAGACTGTATCTTCTTACTGTCTATGTTTTGAACCAATCCTGTGACACTAGTTATAGATTCCGATGCTTCACTCGAGGTTTACTATATCGCTTGGACCTTCGTATTGACGATGAAATACAGAAATTGCATCGGAATTAAATACTAAAGGCACAGTGCCGACTTAAGGACAAGAAGACTGACTCTTCTTACTGACTATGTTTTTGAACCAATTCTGTGACACTAGTTATAGATTCCGACGCTTCACTTCAGGTTTACTGTATCCCTCTGACCTTCTTATTGACGATGAAACACGGAAATTGCACCGGAATTAGATACAAAAGGCACAATGCCGACTTAAGTACATGAAGACCGACTCTTCTTACTGACTATGTTTTGAACCATGCCTGTGACTCTAGTTATAGATTCCGATGCTTCACTTCAGGTTTCCTGTATCCCTTGGACCTTCTTATGGACGATGAAACACAGAAATCGCAACGGAATTAAATACAAAAGGCACAATGCCGACTTAAGTACTGTCAATGATTAGAACCATTCCTGTGACACTAGTTATAGATTCCGATGCTTCACTCCAGGTTTACTGTATAACTTGGAGCTACTTATTAACGATGAAACACAGAAATTTGCATCGGAATTAAATACAAACGGCACAATGACGACTTAGGTACATGAAGACTGACTCTTCTTACTGTCTATGTTTTGAACCATTCCTGTGACACTAGTTATAGATTCCGATGCTACACACCAGGTTTACTGTATCCCTTGGACCTTCTTATAGTCGATGAAACACAGAAATTCCATAGGAATTAAATACAAAAATCACAATGCCGACTTAAGTACAAGAAGACTGACTCTTCTTACTATCTATGTTCTGAACCCTTCCACTGACACTAGTTATAGATTCCAATGCTTCACTCCAGGTTTACTGTATCCCTTGGACCATCTTATTGACGATGAAACACTGAAATTGCATCGGAATTAAATACAAAAGGCAAAATGCCGACTTAAGTACAAGAAGACTGACTCTTCCTACTGTCTATGTTTTGAACCATTTCAGTGACACTAGTTATAGATTCCGATGCTTCACTTCAGGTTTACTGTATCCCTCTGACCTTATTGACGATGAAACACAGAAATTGCATCGCAATTAAATACAAAAGGCACAATACTGACTTAAGTACTAGAAGACTGACTCTTCTTACTGTCTATGTTTTGAACCATTCCTGTGACACTAGGTATAGAATCCGATGCTTCACTTCAGGTTTACTGTTTCATTTGGACCTTCTATTGACGATGAAAACAGAAATTACATCGGAATGAAATACAAAAGGCACAATG
Source organism: Schistocerca serialis cubense (assembly GCF_023864345.2). Taxonomy (NCBI): domain Eukaryota; kingdom Metazoa; phylum Arthropoda; class Insecta; order Orthoptera; family Acrididae; genus Schistocerca; species Schistocerca serialis. Next base: position 1,074,643,361 of record NC_064640.1, on the reverse strand, counting down.
CCGACTTAAGTACAAAAAGACTCACTCTTCTTACTGACTATGTTTTGAACCATTCCTGTGACACTAGTTATAGATTCCGAGGCTTCACTTCAGGTTAACTGTATCGCTTGGACCTTCTTATTGACGATGAAGCACAGAAATTGCATCGGAATGAAATACAAAAGGCACAATGCTAACTTAAGTACAAGGAGACTGTATCTTCTTACTGTCTATGTTTTGAACCATTCCTGTGACACTAGTTTTAGATTCCGATGCTTCACTCGAGGTTTACTATATCCCTTGGACCTTCGTATTGACGATGAAATACAGAAATTGCATCGGAATTAAATACTAAAGGCACAGTGCCGACTTAAGGACAAGAAGACTGACTCTTCTTACTGACTATGTTTTTGAACCAATTCTGTGACACTAGTTATAGATTCCGACGCTTCACTTCAGGTTTACTGTATCCCTCTGACCTTCTTATTGACGATGAAACACGGAAATTGCACCGGAATTAGATACAAAAGGCACAATGCCGACTTAAGTACAAGAAGAGTGACTCTTCTTACTGTCTATGTTTTGAACCATTCCATTGACACTAGTTATAGATTCCGATGCTACACTCCAGGTTTACTGTATCCCTTGGACCTTCGTATTGACGATGAAACACTGAAATTGCTTCGGAATTAAATACAAAAGGCAAAATACCGACTTAGGTACAAGAAGACTGACTCTTCCTACTGTCTATGTTTTGAACCATTCCTGTGACACTCGTTATAAATCCGATGCTTCACTTCAGGTATACTGTATCCCTCTGTCCTTCTTATCTACGATGAAACACAGAAATTGCATCGGAATTAAATACAAAAGGCACAATGCCGACTTAAGTACATGAAGACTGACTCTTCTTACTGATTATGTTTTGAACCATTCCTGTGACACTAGTTATAGATTCCGATGCTTCACTCCATGTATACTGTATCGCTTGGACCATCTCATTGACGATGAAACACAGAAATTACATCGGAATTAAATACAAAAGGCACAATGCCGACTTAAGGACAAGAAGACTGACTCTTCTTACTGACTATGTTTTGAACAATTCCTGTGACACTAGTTATAGATTCCGATGCCTCACTTCAGGTTTACTGTATCCATCTGACCTTCTTATTGACGATGAAACACAGAAATTGCACCGGAATTAAATACAAAAGGCACAATGCCGACTTAAGTACAAGAAGACTGTATCTTCATACTGTCTATGTTATGAACCATTCATGTGACAGTAATTATAGATTCCGATGCTTCACTCCAGGTTTACTGTATGCCTTGGACCTTCTTATTGACGATGAAACACAGAAATTGCATCGGAATTAAATACAAAGGCACAATGCCGACCTAAGGACAAAAAGACTGACTCTTCTTACTGACTATAATTTGAACCATTCCTGTGACACTAGTTATAGATTCCGATGCTTCACATCAGGTTTCCTGTATCCCTTGGACCTTCTTATTGAAGATGAAACACAGAAATTGGATCGGAATTAAATACAAAAGGCACAATGCAGACTTAAGTACAAGAAGACTGACTCTTCCTACTCTCTATGATTTGAACCATTTCTGTGACACTAGTTATAGATTCCGATGTGTCACTCCAGGTTCACTGAATCCCTTGGACCTTCTTATTGACGATGAAACACTGAAATTCCATCGGAATTAAATAGAAAAGGCACAATGCCGATTTAAGTTCAAGATGACTGAATATTCTTAATGACTATGTTTTGAACCATTCCTGTGACACTAGTTATAGTTTCTAATGCTTCACTTGAGGTTTAGTGTATCCCTTGGACCTTCTTATTGACGATGAAACACAGAAATTGCATCGGAATTAAATAGAAAAGGCACAATGTCGACTTAAGTACATGAAGACTGACTCTTCTTACTGACTATGTTTTGAACCATTCCTGTGACACTAGTAATAGATTCCGATGCTTCACTCCATGTTTGCTGTATCCCTTGGACCTTCTCATTGACGATGAAACACAGAAATTGCATCGGAATTAAATACAAAAGGCACAATGCCGACTTAAGGACAAGAAGACTGACTCTTCTTACTGACTATGTTCTGAACCATTCCTGTGACACTAGTTATAGATTCCGATGCCTCACTTCAGGTTTACTGTATCCATCTGACCTTCTTGTTGACGATGAAACACAGTAATTGCACCGGAATTAAATACAAAAGGCACAATGCCGACTTAAGGACAAGAAGACTGACTCTTCTTACTGACTATGATTTGAACCATTCCTGTGACTCTAGTTATAGATTCCGATGCTTCACGTCAGGTTTCCTGTATCCCTTGGACCTTCTTATTGAAGATGAAACACAGAAATTGCATCGGAATTAAATACAAAAGGCAAAATGCCGACTTAAGTACTGTCTATGTTTTGAACCATTCCTGGGATACTAGTTATAGTTTCCAATGCTTCACTCGAGGTTTACTATATCCCTTGGACATTCGTATTGACGATGAAATACAGAAATTGCATCGGAATTAAATACTAAAGGCACAGTGCCGACTTAAGGACAAGAAGACTGACTCTTCTTACTGACTATGTTTTTGAACCAATTCTGTGACACTAGTTATAGATTCCGATGCTTCACTTCAGGTTTACTGTATCCCTCTGACCATCTTATTGACGATGAAACACGGAAATTGCACCGGAATTAGATACAAAAGGCACAATGCCGACTTAAGTACAAGAAGAGTGACTCTTCTTACTGTCTATGTTTTGAACCATTCCATTGACACTAGTTATAGATTCCGATGCTACACTCCAGGTTTACTGTATCCCTTGGATCTTCGTATTGACGATGAAACACTGAAATTGCTTCGGAATTAAATACAAAAGGCCAAATGCCGACTTAAGTACAAGAAGACTGACTCTTCCTACTGTCTATGGTTTGAACCATTCCTGTGACACTAGTTATAAATCCGATGCTTCACTTCAGGTATACTGTATCCCTCTGCCCTTCTTATTTACGATGAAACACAGAAATTGCATCGGAATTAAATACAAGAGGCACAATGCTGACTTAAGTACATGAAGACTGACTCTTCTTACTGATTATGTTTTGAACCACTCCTGTGACACTAGTTATAGATTCCGATGCTTCGCTCCATGTTTACTGTATCCCTTGGACCTTCTCATTGACGATTAAACACAGAAATTACATCGGAATTAAATACAAAAGGCACAATGCCTACTTAAGGACAAGAAGACTGACTCTTCTTACTGACTATGTTTTGAACCATTCCTGTGACACTAGTAATAGATTCCGATGCTTCACTCCATGTTTGCTGTATCCCTTGGACCTTCTCATTGACGATGAAACACAGAAATTGCATCGGAATTAAATACAAAAGGCACAATGCCGACTTAAGGACAAGAAGACTGACTCTTCTTACTGACTATGTTCTGAACCATTCCTGTGACACTAGTTATAGATTCCGATGCCGCACTTCAGGTTTACTGTATCCATCTGACCTTCTTATTGACGATGAAACACAGAAATTGCACCTGAACTAAATACAAAAGGCACAATGCCGACTTAAGTACATGAAGATCGACTCTTCTTACTGACTATGTTTTGAACCATTCCTGTGACACTAGTTATAGATTCCGATGCTTCACTTCAGGTTTACTGTATCCCTTGGACCTTCTTATTGACGATGAAACACAGAAATTGCTTCGGAATTAAATACAAAATTCACAATGCCGACATAAGTACAAGAAGACTGTATCTTTTCACTGTCTATGTTATGAACCATTCATGTGACAGTAGTTATAGATTCCGATGCTTCACTCCAGGTTTACTGTATGCCTTGGACCTTCTTATTGACGATGAAACACAGAAATTGCATCGGAATTAAATACAAAAGGCACAATGTCGTTTTAAGTACATGAAGACTGACTCTTCTTACTGACTATGTTTTGAACCATTCCTGTGACACTAGTAATAGATTCCGATGCTTCACTCCATGTTTACTGTATCCCTTGGACCTTCTCATTGACGATGAAACACAGAAATTGCATCGGAATTAAATACAAAAGGCACAATGCCGACTTAAGGACAAGAAGACTGACTCTTCTTACTGACTATGTTCTGAACCATTCCTATGACACTAGTTATAGATTCCGATGCCTCACTTCAGGTTTACTGTATCCATCTGACCTTCTTGTTGACGATGAAACACAGTAATTGCACCGGAATTAAATACAAAAGGCACAATGCCGACTTAAGGACAAGAAGGCTGACTCTTCTTACTGACTATGATTTGAACCATTCCTGGACACTAGTTATAGATTCCGATGCTTCACGTCAGGTTTCCTGTATCCCTTGGACCTTCTTATTGAAGATGAAACATAGAAATTGCATCGGAATTAAATACAAAAGGCAAAATGCCGACATAAGTACTGTCTATGTTTTGAACCAATCCTGTGACACTAGCTATAGATTCCGATGCTTCACTCCAGGTTTACTGTATCCCTTGGAGCTTCTTATTGACGATGAAACACAGAAATTGCATCGGAATTGAATACAAAAGGTACAAGGCCTTCATAAGGACAAGAAGACTGACTCATCTTACTGACTATGTTTTTGAACCAATTCTGTGACACTAGTTATAGATTCCGATGCTTCACTTCAGGTTTACTGTATCCCTCTGACCTTCTTATTGACGATGAAACACGGAAATTGCACCGGAATTAGATACAAAAGGCACATTGCCGACTTAAGTACAAGAAGAGTGACTCTTCTTACAGTCTATGTTTTGAACCATTCCATTGACACTAGTTATAGATTCCGATGCTACACTCCAGGTTTACTGTATCCCTTGGATCTTCGTATTGACGATGAAACACTGAAATTGCTTCGGAATTAAATACAAAAGGCCAAATGCCGACTTAAGTACAAGAAGACTGACTCTTCCTACTGTCTATGTTTTGAACCATTCCTGTGACACTAGTTATAAATCCGATGCTTCACTCAGGTATACTGTATCCCTCTGACCTTCTTATTTACGATGTAACACAGAAATTGCATCGGAAGTAAATACAAGAGGCACAATGCCGACTTAAGTACATGAAGACTGACTCTTCTTACTGATTATGCTTTGAACCATTCCTGTGACACTAGTTATAGATTCCGATGCTTCACTCCATGTTTACTGTATCCCTTGGACCTTCTCATTGACGATGAAACACAGATATTACATCGGAATTAAATACAAAAGGCACAATGCCGACTTAAGGACAAGAAGACTGACTCTTCTTACTGACTATGTTTTGAACCATTCCTGTGACACTAGTTATAGATTCCGATGCCTCACTTCAGGTTTACTGTATCCATCTGACCTTCTTATTGACGATGAAACACAGAAATTGCACCGGAATTAAATACAAAAGGCACAATGCCGACTTAAGTACATGAAGATCGACTCTTGTTACTGACTATGTTTTGAACCATTCCTGTGACACTAGTTATAGATTCCGATGCTTCACTTCAGGTTTACTGTATCCCTTGGACCTTCTTATTGACGATGAAACACAGAAATTGCTTCGGAATTAAATACAAAATTCACAATGCCGACTTAAGTACAAGAAGACTGTATCTTCTTACTGTCTATGTTATGAACCATTCATTTGACAGTAGTTATAGATTCCGATGCTTCACTCCAGGTTTACTGTATGCCTTGGACCTTCTTATTGAAGATCAAACACAGAAATTGCATCGGAATTAAATACAAAAGGCACAATGCAGACTTAAGTACAAGAAGACTGACTCTTCCTACTCTCTATGATTTGAACCATTTCTGTGACACTAGTTATAGATTCCGATGTGTCACTCCAGGTTCACTGAATCCCTTGGATCTTGTTATTGACGATGAAACACTGAAATTCAATCGGAATTAAATAGAAAAGGCACAATGCCGACTTAAGTTCAAGAAGACTGAATCTTCTTAATGACTATGTTTTGAACCATTCCTGTGACACTAGATATAGATTCTAATGCTTCACTTCGGGTTTACTGTATCCCTTGGACCTTCTTATTGACGATGAAACACAGAAAATGCATCGGAATAAAATACAAAAGGTAATATGTCGACTTAAGTACATGAAGACTGACTCTTCTTACTGACTATGTTTTGAACCATTCCTGTGACACTAGTAATAGATTCCGATGCTTCACTCCATGTTAACTGTATCCCTTGGACCTTCTCATTGACGATGAAACACAGAAATTGCATCGGAATTAAATACAAAAGGCACAATGCCGACTGCAGGACAAGAAGACTGACTCTTCTTACTGACTATGTTCTGAACCATTCCTGTGACACTAGTTATAGATTCCGATGCCTCACTTCAGGTTTACTGTATCCATCTGACCCTCTTGTTGACGATGAAACACAGTTATTGCACCGGAATTAAATACGAAAGGCACAATGCCGACTTAAGGACAAGAAGACTGACTCTTCTTACTGACTATGATTTGAACCATTCCTGGACACTAGTTATAGATTCCGATGCTTCACGTCAGGTTTCCTGTATCCCTTGGACCTTCTTATTGAAGATGAAACTCAGAAATTGCATCGGAATTAAATACAAAAGGCAAAATGCCGACTTAAGGACTGTCTATGTTTTGAACCATTCCTGTGACACTAGCTATAGATTCCGATCTTCACTCCAGGTTTACTGTATCCCTTGGACCTTCTTATTGACGATGAAACACAGAAATTGCATCGGAATTGAATACAAAAGGAACAAGGCCTTCATAAGGACAAGAAGACCGACTCTTCTAACTGACTATGATTTTAACCATTCCTGTGACACTAGTTATAAATTCCGATGCTTCACTTCAGGTATATTGTATCCCTCTGACCTTCTTAATTACGATGAAACACAGAAATTGCACCGGAATTAAATACAAAAGGCACAATGCCGACTTACGTACAAGAAGACTGACTCTTCTTACTGTCGATGTTTTGAACCATTCCATTGACACTAGTTATAGATTTCGATGCTTCACTCCAGGTTTACTGAACCCCTTGGACCTTCTTATTGACGATGAAACACTGAAATTGCATCCCAATTAAATAGAAAAGGCACAATGCCGACTTAAGTTCAAGAAGACTGACTCTGCTTACTGACTATGTTTTGAACCATTCCTGTGACACTAGTTATAGAATCCAATGCTTCCCTTCAGGTTTCCTGTATCCCTTCGACCTTCTTATTGACGATGAAACACAGATATTGCATCGGAATTAAATACGAAATGCACAATGCCGACTTAAGTACTGTCTATGTTTAGAACCTTACCTGTGACACTAGTTATAGATTCCGATGCTTCACTCCAGGTTTACTGTATCCCTTGGACCTTCGTATTGATGATGAAACACAGAAATTGCATCGGAATTAAGTACAAAAGGCACAGTGCCGACTTAAGGACAAGAAGACTGACTCTTCTTACTGACTATGTTTTTGAACCAATTCTGTGACACTAGTTATAGATTCCAATGCTACACTCCAGGTTTACTGTATCCCTTGGACCTTCGTATTGACGATGAAACACTGAAATTGCTTCGGAATTAAATACAAAAGGCAAAATGCCGACTTAAGTACAAGATGTCTGACTCTTCTTACTGTCTATGTTTTGAACCATTCCTGTGACACTAGTTATAAATCCGATGCTTCACTTCAGGTATACTGTATCCCTCTGACCTTCTTATTTACGATGAAACACTGAAATTGCATCGGAATTAAATACAAAAATCACAATGCCGACTTAAGTACAAGAAGACTGACTCTTCATACGATCTATGTTTTGAACCCTTCCACTGACACTAGTTATAGATTCCGATGCTTCACTCCAGGTTTACTGTATCCCTTGGACCTTATTGACGATGAAACACAGAAATTGCATCGGAATTAAATACAAAAGGCACAATACCGACTTAAGTACAAGAAGAGTAACTCTTCTTACTGTCTATGTTTTGAAGCATTCCATTGACACTAGTTATAGATTTTGATGCTACACTCCAGGTTTACTGTATCCCTTGGACCTTCTTATTGACGATGAAACACTGAAATTGCATCGGAATTAAATACAAAAGGCAAAATGCCGACTTAAGTACAAGAAGACTGACTCTAACTACTGTCTATGTTTTGAAACATTCCTGTGACACTAGTTATAGATTCCGATGCTTCACTTCAGGTTTACTGTATCCCTCTGACCTTATTGACGATGAAACACAGAAATTGCATCGGAATTAAATACAAAAGGCACAATACCGACTTTAGTACTAGAAGACTGACTCTTCTTACTGTCTATGTTTTGAACCATCCCTGTGACACTAGTTATAGAATCCGATGCTTCACTTCAGGTTTACTGTATCATTTGGACCTTCTTATTGACGATGAAAACAGAAATTACATCGGAATTAAATACAAAAGGCACAACGCCGACTTAAGTACAAAAAGACTCACTCTTCTTACTGACTATGTTTTGAACCATTCCTGTGACACTAGTTATAGATTCCGATGCTTCACTTCAGGTTAACTGTATCCCTTGGACCTTCTTATTGACGATGAAACACAGAAATTGCATCGGAATGAAATACAAAAGGCACTATGCTAACGTAAGTACAAGAAGACTGTATCTTCTTACTTTCTATGTTTTGAACCATTCCTGTGACACTAGTTATAGATTCCGATGCTTCACTCGAGGTTTACTGTATCCCTTGGACCTTCGTATTGACGATGAAACACAGAAATTGCATAGGAATTAAATACAAAAGGCACAGTGCCGACTTAAGGGCAAGAAGACTGTTTCTTCTTACTGACTATGTTTTTGAACCAATTCTGTGACACTAGTTATAGATTCCGATGCTTCACTTCAGGTTTACTGAATCCCTTGGACCTTCTTATTGACGATGAAACACTGAAATTGCATCGGAATTAAATAGAAAATGCACAATGCCGACATAAGTTCAAGAAGACTGACTCTTCTTGCTGACTATGATTTGAACCATTCCTGTGACACTAGTTATTGATTCTAATGCTTCACTTCAGGTTTTTTGTATCCCTTGGACCTTCTTATTGACGATGAAACACAGAAATCGCATCGGAATTAAATACAAAAGGCACATTGCCGACTTAAGTACTGTCTATGTTTTGAACCATTCCTGTGACACTAGTTATAGATTCCGATGCTTCACTCCAGGTTTACTGTATAACTTGGACCTACTTATTGTCGATGAAACACAGAAATTGCATCGGAATTAAATACAAAAGCCACAATGCCGACTTAAGGACAAGAAGACTGACTCTGCTTACTGACTATGTTTTGAACCATTCCTGTGACACTAGTCATAGATTCCGAAGATTCACTTCAGGTTTACTGTGTCCCTCTGACCTTCTTATTGACGATGAAACACAGAAATTCCATCGGAATTAAATACAAAAGGCACAATGCCGACATAAATACAAGAAGACTGTATCTTCTTACTGTCTATGTTTTGAACCATTCCTGTGACACTTGTTATAGATAATGCTTCACTCCTGGTTTACTGTATCCCTTGAACCTTCTTATTGACGATGAAACACAGAAATTGCCTCGGCAATTAATACAAAAGGCGCAATGCCGACTTAAGGACAAGAAGACTGACTCTATTTACTGACTATGTTTTGAACCATTCCTGTGACACTAGTTATAGATTCCGATGCTTCACTTCAGGATTACTGTATCCTTCGGACCTTCTTATTGACAAGCAACACAGAAATTGCACCGGAATTAAATACAAAAATCACAATGCCGACTTAAGTACAAGAAGACTGACTGTTCTTACTATCTATGTTTTGAACCCTTCCACTGACACTAGTTATAGATTCCGATGCTTCACTCCAGGTTTACTGTATCCCTTGGACCTTCTTATTGACGATGAAACACTGAAATTGCATCGGAATTAAATACAAAAGGCAAAATGCCGACTTAAGTACAAGAAGACTGACTCTTCCTACTGTCTATGATTTGAACCATTTCTGTGACACTAGTTATAGATTCCGATGCTTCACTTCAGGTTTACTGTATCCCTCTGACCTTATTGACGATGAAACACAGAAATTGCATCGCAATTAAATACAAAAGGCACAATACCGACTTAAGTACTAGAAGACTGACTCTTCTTACTGTCTATCTTTTGAACCATTCCTGTGACACTAGTTATAGAATCCGATGCTTCACTTCAGATTTACTGTATCATTTGGACCTTCTATTGACGATGGAAACAGAAATTACATCGGAATTAAATACAAAAGGCACAATGCCGACTTAAGAACAAAAAGACCCACTCTTCTTACTGACTATGCTTTGAACCATTCCTGTGACACTAGTTATAGATTCCGATGCTTCACTTCAGGTTAACTGTATCCCTTGGACCTTCTTATTGACGATGAAACACAGAAATTGCATCGGAATGAAATACAAAAGGCACAATGCTAACTTAAGTACAAGAAGACTGTATCTTCTTACTGTCTATGTTTTGAACCATTCCTGTGACACTAGTTATAGTTTCCGATGCTTCACTCCAGGTTTACTGTATCTCTTGGACCTTCTTATTGACGATAAAACACAGAAATAGCATCGGAATTAAATACAAAAGGCAGAATGCCGACTTAAGTACATGAAGACCGACTCTTCTTACTGACTATGTTTTGAACCATTCCTGTGACACTAGTTATAGATTCCGATGCTTCACTTCAGGTTTCCTGTATCCCTTGGACCTTCTTATTGACGATGATACACAGAAATCGCAACGGAATTAAATACAAAAGGCACAATGCCGACTTAAGTAATGTCTATGATTTGAACCATTCCTGTGACACTAGTTATAGATTCCGATGCTTCACTCCAGGTTTACTGTATAACTTGGAGCTACTTATTAACGATGAATCACAGAAATTGCATCGGAATTAAATACAAAAGGCACAATGACGACTTAGGTAAATGAAGACTGACTCTTCTTACTGTCTATGTTTTGAACCATTCCTGTGACACTAGTTATAGATTCCGATGCTACACACCAGGTTTACTGTATCCCTTGGACCTTCTTATTGTCGATGAAACAAAGAAATTGCATCGGAATTAAATTCAAAAGCCACAATGCCGACTTAAGGACAAGAAGACTGACTCTGCTTACTGACTATGTTTTGAACCATTCCTGTGACACTTGTTATAGATAATGCTTCACTCCTGGTTTACTGTATCCCTTGAACCTTCTTATTGACGATGAAACACAGAAATTGCCTCGGCAATTAATACAAAAGGCGCAATGCCGACTTAAGGACAAGAAGACTGACTCTATTTACTGACTATGTTTTGAACCATTCCTGTGACACTAGTTATAGATTCCGATGCTTCACTTCAGGATTACTGTATCCCTCGGACCTTCTTATTGACAAGCAACACAGAAATTGCACCGGAATTAAATACAAAAATCACAATGCCGACTTAAGTACAAGAAGACTGACTCTTCTTACTATCTATGTTTTGAACCCTTCCACTGACACTAGTTATAGATTCCGATGCTTCACTCCAGGTTTACTGTATCCCTTGGACCTTCTTATTGACGATGAAACACTGAAATTGCATCGGAATTAAATACAAAAGGCAAAATGCCGACTTAAGTACAAGAAGACTGACTCTTCCTACTGTCTATGATTTGAACCATTTCTGTGACACTAGTTATAGATTCCGATGCTTCACTTCAGGTTTACTGTATCCCTCTGACCTTATTGACGATGAAACACAGAAATTGCATCGCAATTAAATACAAAAGGCACAATACCGACTTAAGTACTAGAAGACTGACTCTTCTTACTGTCTATCTTTTGAACCATTCCTGTGACACTAGTTATACAATCCGATGCTTCACTTCAGATTTACTGTATCATTTGGACCTTCTATTGACGATGAAAACAGAAATTACATCGGAATTAAATACAAAAGGCACAATGCCGACTTAAGAACAAAAAGACCCACTCTTCTTACTGACTATGCTTTGAACCATTCCTGTGACACTAGTTATAGATTCCGATGCTTCACTTCAGGTTAACTGTATCCCTTGGACCTTCTTATTGACGATGAAACACAGAAATTGCATCGGAATGAAATACAAAAGGCACAATGCTAACTTAAGTACAAGAAGACTGTATCTTCTTACTGTCTATGTTTTGAACCATTCCTGTGACACTAGTTATAGTTTCCGATGCTTCACTCCAGGTTTACTGTATCTCTTGGACCTTCTTATTGACGATAAAACACAGAAATAGCATCGGAATTAAATACAAAAGGCAGAATGCCGACTTAAGTACATGAAGACCGACTCTTCTTACTGACTATGTTTTGAACCATTCCTGTGACACTAGTTATAGATTCCGATGCTTCACTTCAGGTTTCCTGTATCCCATGGACCTTCTTATTGACGATGATACACAGAAATCGCAACGGAATTAAATACAAAAGGCACAATGCCGACTTAAGTAATGTCTATGATTTGAACCATTCCTGTGACACTAGTTATAGATTCCGATGCTTCACTCCAGGTTTACTGTATAACTTGGAGCTACTTATTAACGATGAATCACAGAAATTGCATCGGAATTAAATACAAAAGGCACAATGACGACTTAGGTAAATGAAGACTGACTCTTCTTACTGTCTATGTTTTGAACCATTCCTGTGACACTAGTTATAGATTCCGATGCTACACACCAGGTTTACTGTATCCCTTGGACCTTCTTATTGTCGATGAAACAAAGAAATTGCATCGGAATTAAATTCAAAAGCCACAATGCCGACTTAAGGACAAGACGACTGACTCTGCTTACTGACTATGTTTTGAACCATTCCTGTGACACTTGTTATAGATAATGCTTCACTCCTGGTTTACTGTATCCCTTGAACCTTCTTATTGACGATGAAACACAGAAATTGCCTCGGCAATTAATACAAAAGGCGCAATGCCGACTTAAGGACAAGAAGACTGACTCTATTTACTGACTATGTTTTGAACCATTCCTGTGACACTAGTTATAGATTCCGATGCTTCACTTCAGGATTACTGTATCCCTCGGACCTTCTTATTGACAAGCAACACAGAAATTGCACCGGAATTAAATACAAAAATCACAATGCCGACTTAAGTACAAGAAGACTGACTCTTCTTACTATCTATGTTTTGAACCCTTCCACTGACACTAGTTATAGATTCCGATGCTTCACTCCAGGTTTACTGTATCCCTTGGACCTTCTTATTGACGATGAAACACTGAAATTGCATCGGAATTAAATACAAAAGGCAAAATGCCGACTTAAGTACAAGAAGACTGACTCTTCCTATTGTCTATGATTTGAACCATTTCTGTGACACTAGTTATAGATTCCGATGTTTCATTTCAGGTTTACTGTATCCCTCTGACCTTATTGACGATGAAACACAGAAATTGCATCGCAATTAAATACAAAAGGCACAATACCGACTTAAGTACTAGAAGACTGACTCTTCTTACTGTCTATCTTTTGAACCATTCCTGTGACACTAGTTATAGAATCCGATGCTTCACTTCAGATTTACTGTATCATTTGGACCTTCTATTGACGATGAAAACAGAAATTACATCGGAATTAAATACAAAAGGCACAATGCCGACTTAAGTACAAAAAGACTCACTCTTCTTACTGACTGTGTTTTGAACCATTCCTGTGACACTAGTTATAGATTCCGATGCTTCACTTCAGGTTAACTGTATCCCTTGGACCTTCTTATTGACGATGAAACACAGAAATTGCATCGGAATGAAATACAAAAGGCACAATGCTAACTTAAGTACAAGAAGACTGTATCTTCTTACTGTCTATGTTTTGAACCATTCCTGTGACACTAGTTATAGATTCCGATGCTTCACTCCAGGTTTACTGTATCCCTTGGACCTTCTTATTGACGATAAAACACAGAAATAGCATCGGAATTAAATACAAAAGGCAGAATGCCGACTTAAGTACATGAAGACCGACTCTTCTTACTGACTATGTTTTGAACCATTCCTGTGACACTAGTTATAGATTCCGATGCTTCACTTCAGGTTTCCTGTATCCCTTGGACCTTCTTATTGACGATGATACACAGAAATCGCAACGGAATTAAATACAAAAGGCACAATGCCGACCTAAGTACTGTCTATGATTTGAACCATTCCTGTGACACTAGTTATAGATTCCGATGCTTCACTCCAGGTTTACTGTATCCCTTGGAGCTTCTTATTGACGATGAAACACAGAAATTGCATCGGAATTGAATACAAAAGGTACAAGGCCTTCATAAGGACAAGAAGACTGACTCATCTTACTGACTATGCTTTTGAACCAATTCTGTGACACTAGTTATAGATTCCGATGCTTCACTTCAGGTTTACTGTATCCCTCTGACCTTCTTATTGACGATGAAACACGGAAATTGCACCGGAATTAGATACAAAAGGCACATTGCCGACTTAAGTACAAGAAGAGTGACTCTTCTTACTGTCTATGTTTTGAATCATTCCATTGACACTAGTTATAGATTCCGATGCTACACTCCAGGTTTACTGTATCCCTTGGATCTTCGTATTGACGATGAAACACTGAAATTGCTTCGGAATTAAATACAAAAGGCCAAATGCCGACTTAAGTACAAGAAGACTGACTCTTCCTACTGTCTATGTTTTGAACCATTCCTGTGACACTAGTTATAAATCCGATGCTTCACATCAGGTATACTGTATCCCTCTGACCTTCTTATTTACGATGTAACACAGAAATTGCATCGGAAGTAAATACAAGAGGCACAATGCCGACTTAAGTACATGAAGACTGACTCTTCTTACTGATTATGTTTTGAACCATTCCTGTGACACTAGTTATAGATTCCGATGCTTCACTCAATGTTTACTGTATCCCTTGGACCTTCTCATTGATGATGAAACACAGATATTACATCGGAATTAAATACAAAAGGCACAATGCCGACTTAAGGACAAGAAGACTGACTCTTCTTACTGATTATGTTTTGAACCATTCCTGTGACACTAGTTATAGATTCCGATGCCTCACTTCAGGTTTACTGTATCCATCTGACCTTCTTATTGACGATGAAACACAGAAATTGCACCGGAATTAAATACAAAAGGCACAATGCCGACTTAAGTACATGAAGATCGACTCTTGTTACTGACTATGTTTTGAACCATTCCTGTGACACTAGTTATAGATTCCGATGCTTCACTTCAGGTTTACTGTATACCTTGGACCTTCTTATTGACGATGAAGCACAGAAATTGCTTCGGAATTAAATACAAAATTCACAATGCCGACTTAAGTACAAGAAGACTGTATCTTCTTACTGTCTATGTTATGAACCATTCATTTGACAGTAGTTATAGATTCCGATGCTTCACTCCAGGTTTACTGTATGCCTTGGACCTTCTTATTGAAGATCAAACACAGAAATTGCATCGGAATTAAATACAAAAGGCACAATGCAGACTTAAGTACAAGAAGACTGACTCTTCCCACTCTCTATGATTTGAACCATTTCTGTGACACTAGTTATAGATTCCGATGTGTCACTCCAGGTTCACTGAATCCCTTGGATCTTGTTATTGACGATGAAACACTGAAATTCCATCGGAATTAAATAGAAAAGGCACAATGCCGACTTAAGTTCAAGAAGACTGAATCTTCTTAATGACTATGTTTTGAACCATTCCTGTGACACTAGTTATAGATTCTAATGCTTCACTTCAGGTTTACTGTATCCCTTGGACCTTCTTATTGACGATGAAACACAGAAAATGCATCGGAATTAAATACAAAAGGTAATATGTCGACTTAAGTACATGAAGACTGACTCTTCTTACTGACTATGTTTTGAACCATTCCTGTGACACTAGTAATAGATTCCGATGCTTCACTCCATGTTTACTGTATCCCTTGGACCTTCTCATTGACGATGAAACACAGATATTGCATCGGAATTAAATACAAAAGGCACAATGCCGACTTAAGGACAAGAAGACTGACTCTTCTTACTGACTATGTTCTGAACCATTCCTGAGACACTAGTTATAGATTCCGATGCCTCACTTCAGGTTTACTGTATCCATCTGACCTTCTTGTTGTCGATGAAACACAGTAATTGCACCGGAATTAAATACAAAAGGACAATGCCGACTTAAGGACAAGAAGACTGACTCTTCTTACTGACTATGATTTGAAGCATTCCTGGACACTAGTTATAGATTCCGATGCTTCAATCCAGGTTTACTGTATCCCTTGGAGCTTCTTATTGACGATGAAACACAGAAATTGCATCGGAATTGAATACAAAAGGTACAAGGCCTTCATAAGGACAAGAAGACTGACTCATCTTACTGACTATGCTTTTGAACCAATTCTGTGACACTAGTTATAGATTCCGATGCTTCACTTCAGGTTTACTGTATCCCTCTGACCTTCTTATTGACGATGAAACACGGAAATTGCACCGGAATTAGATACAAAAGGCACATTGCCGACTTAAGTACAAGAAGAGTGACTCTTCTTACTGTCTATGTTTTGAATCATTCCATTGACACTAGTTATAGATTCCGATGCTACACTCCAGGTTTACTGTATCCCTTGGATCTTCGTATTGACGATGAAACACTGAAATTGCTTCGGAATTAAATACAAAAGGCCAAATGCCGACTTAAGTACAAGAAGACTGACTCTTCCTACTGTCTATGTTTTGAACCATTCCTGTGACACTAGTTATAAATCCGATGCTTCACATCAGGTATACTGTATCCCTCTGACCTTCTTATTTACGATGTAACACAGAAATTGCATCGGAAGTAAATACAAGAGGCACAATGCCGACTTAAGTACATGAAGACTGACTCTTCTTACTGATTATGTTTTGAACCATTCCTGTGACACTAGTTATAGATTCCGATGCTTCACTCAATGTTTACTGTATCCCTTGGACCTTCTCATTGATGATGAAACACAGATATTACATCGGAATTAAATACAAAAGGCACAATGCCGACTTAAGGACAAGAAGACTGACTCTTCTTACTGATTATGTTTTGAACCATTCCTGTGACACTAGTTATAGATTCCGATGCCTCACTTCAGGTTTACTGTATCCATCTGACCTTCTTATTGACGATGAAACACAGAAATTGCACCGGAATTAAATACAAAAGGCACAATGCCGACTTAAGTACATGAAGATCGACTCTTGTTACTGACTATGTTTTGAACCATTCCTGTGACACTAGTTATAGATTCCGATGCTTCACTTCAGGTTTACTGTATACCTTGGACCTTCTTATTGACGATGAAACACAGAAATTGCTTCGGAATTAAATACAAAATTCACAATGCCGACTTAAGTACAAGAAGACTGTATCTTCTTACTGTCTATGTTATGAACCATTCATTTGACAGTAGTTATAGATTCCGATGCTTCACTCCAGGTTTACTGTATGCCTTGGACCTTCTTATTGAAGATCAAACACAGAAATTGCATCGGAATTAAATACAAAAGGCACAATGCAGACTTAAGTACAAGAAGACTGACTCTTCCCACTCTCTATGATTTGAACCATTTCTGTGACACTAGTTATAGATTCCGATGTGTCACTCCAGGTTCACTGAATCCCTTGGATCTTGTTATTGACGATGAAACACTGAAATTCCATCGGAATTAAATAGAAAAGGCACAATGCCGACTTAAGTTCAAGAAGACTGAATCTTCTTAATGACTATGTTTTGAACCATTCCTGTGACACTAGTTATAGATTCTAATGCTTCACTTCAGGTTTACTGTATCCCTTGGACCTTCTTATTGACGATGAAACACAGAAAATGCATCGGAATTAAATACAAAAGGTAATATGTCGACTTAAGTACATGAAGACTGACTCTTCTTACTGACTATGTTTTGAACCATTCCTGTGACACTAGTAATAGATTCCGATGCTTCACTCCATGTTTACTGTATCCCTTGGACCTTCTCATTGACGATGAAACACAGATATTGCATCGGAATTAAATACAAAAGGCAAAATGCCGACTTAAGGACTGTCTATGTTTTGAACCATTCCTGTGACACTAGTTATAGATTTCGATGCTTCACTCCAGGTTTACTGAACCCCTTGGACCTTCTTATTGACGATAAAACACAGAAATAGCATCGGAATTAAATACAAAAGGCAGAATGCCGACTTAAGTACATGAAGACCGACTCTTCTTACTGACTATGTTTTGAACCATTCCTGTGACACTAGTTATAGATTCCGATGCTTCACTTCAGGTTTCCTGTATCCCTTGGACCTTCTTATTGACGATGATACACAGAAATCGCAACGGAATTAAATACAAAAGGCACAATGCCGACTTAAGTAATGTCTATGATTTGAACCATTCCTGTGACACTAGTTATAGATTCCGATGCTTCACTCCAGGTTTACTGTATAACTTGGAGCTACTTATTAACGATGAATCACAGAAATTGCATCGGAATTAAATACAAAAGGCACAATGACGACTTAGGTAAATGAAGACTGACTCTTCTTACTGTCTATGTTTTGAACCATTCCTGTGACACTAGTTATAGATTCCGATGCTACACACCAGGTTTACTGTATCCCTTGGACCTTCTTATTGTCGATGAAACAAAGAAATTGCATCGGAATTAAATTCAAAAGCCACAATGCCGACTTAAGGACAAGAAGACTGACTCTGCTTACTGACTATGTTTTGAACCATTCCTGTGACACTTGTTATAGATAATGCTTCACTCCTGGTTTACTGTATCCCTTGAACCTTCTTATTGACGATGAAACACAGAAATTGCCTCGGCAATTAATACAAAAGGCGCAATGCCGACTTAAGGACAAGAAGACTGACTCTATTTACTGACTATGTTTTGAACCATTCCTGTGACACTAGTTATAGATTCCGATGCTTCACTTCAGGATTACTGTATCCCTCGGACCTTCTTATTGACAAGCAACACAGAAATTGCACCGGAATTAAATACAAAAATCACAATGCCGACTTAAGTACAAGAAGACTGACTCTTCTTACTATCTATGTTTTGAACCCTTCCACTGACACTAGTTATAGATTCCGATGCTTCACTCCAGGTTTACTGTATCCCTTGGACCTTCTTATTGACGATGAAACACTGAAATTGCATCGGAATTAAATACAAAAGGCAAAATGCCGACTTAAGTACAAGAAGACTGACTCTTCCTACTGTCTATGATTTGAACCATTTCTGTGACACTAGTTATAGATTCCGATGCTTCACTTCAGGTTTACTGTATCCCTCTGACCTTATTGACGATGAAACACAGAAATTGCATCGCAATTAAATACAAAAGGCACAATACCGACTTAAGTACTAGAAGACTGACTCTTCTTACTGTCTATCTTTTGAACCATTCCTGTGACACTAGTTATAGAATCCGATGCTTCACTTCAGATTTACTGTATCATTTGGACCTTCTATTGACGATGAAAACAGAAATTACATCGGAATTAAATACAAAAGGCACAATGCCGACTTAAGAACAAAAAGACCCACTCTTCTTACTGACTATGCTTTGAACCATTCCTGTGACACTAGTTATAGATTCCGATGCTTCACTTCAGGTTAACTGTATCCCTTGGACCTTCTTATTGACGATGAAACACAGAAATTGCATCGGAATGAAATACAAAAGGCACAATGCTAACTTAAGTACAAGAAGACTGTATCTTCTTACTGTCTATGTTTTGAACCATTCCTGTGACACTAGTTATAGTTTCCGATGCTTCACTCCAGGTTTACTGTATCTCTTGGACCTTCTTATTGACGATAAAACACAGAAATAGCATCGGAATTAAATACAAAAGGCAGAATGCCGACTTAAGTACATGAAGACCGACTCTTCTTACTGACTATGTTTTGAACCATTCCTGTGACACTAGTTATAGATTCCGATGCTTCACTTCAGGTTTACTGTATCCCTTGGACCTTCTTATTGACGATGATACACAGAAATCGCAACGGAATTAAATACAAAAGGCACAATGCCGACTTAAGTAATGTCTATGATTTGAACCATTCCTGTGACACTAGTTATAGATTCCGATGCTTCACTCCAGGTTTACTGTATAACTTGGAGCTACTTATTAACGATGAATCACAGAAATTGCATCGGAATTAAATACAAAAGGCACAATGACGACTTAGGTAAATGAAGACTGACTCTTCCTACTGTCTATGTTTTGAACCATTCCTGTGACACTAGTTATAGATTCCGATGCTACACACCAGGTTTACTGTATCCCTTGGACCTTCTTATTGTCGATGAAACAAAGAATTTGCATCGGAATTAAATTCAAAAGCCACAATGCCGACTTAAGGACAAGAAGACTGACTCTGCTTACTGACTATGTTTTGAACCATTCCTGTGACACTTGTTATAGATAATGCTTCACTCCTGGTTTACTGTATCCCTTGAACCTTCTTATTGACGATGAAACACAGAAATTGCCTCGGCAATTAATACAAAAGGCGCAATGCCGACTTAAGGACAAGAAGACTGACTCTATTTACTGACTATGTTTTGAACCATTCCTGTGACACTAGTTATAGATTCCGATGCTTCACTTCAGGATTACTGTATCCCTCGGACCTTCTTATTGACAAGCAACACAGAAATTGCACCGGAATTAAATACAAAAATCACAATGCCGACTTAAGTACAAGAAGACTGACTCTTCTTACTATCTATGTTTTGAACCCTTCCACTGACACTAGTTATAGATTCCGATGCTTCACTCCAGGTTTACTGTATCCCTTGGACCTTCTTATTGACGATGAAACACTGAAATTGCATCGGAATTAAATACAAAAGGCAAAATGCCGACTTAAGTACAAGAAGACTGACTCTTCCTATTGTCTATGATTTGAACCATTTCTGTGACACTAGTTATAGATTCCGATGTTTCATTTCAGGTTTACTGTATCCCTCTGACCTTATTGACGATGAAACACAGAAATTGCATCGCAATTAAATACAAAAGGCACAATACCGACTTAAGTACTAGAAGACTGACTCTTCTTACTGTCTATCTTTTGAACCATTCCTGTGACACTAGTTATAGAATCCGATGCTTCACTTCAGATTTACTGTATCATTTGGACCTTCTATTGACGATGAAAACAGAAATTACATCGGAATTAAATACAAAAGGCACAATGCCGACTTAAGTACAAAAAGACTCACTCTTCTTACTGACTGTGTTTTGAACCATTCCTGTGACACTAGTTATAGATTCCGATGCTTCACTTCAGGTTAACTGTATCCCTTGGACCTTCTTATTGACGATGAAACACAGAAATTGCATCGGAATGAAATACAAAAGGCACAATGCTAACTTAAGTACAAGAAGACTGTATCTTCTTACTGTCTATGTTTTGAACCATTCCTGTGACACTAGTTATAGATTCAGATGCTTCACTCCAGGTTTACTGTATCCCTTGGACCTTCTTATTGACGATAAAACACAGAAATAGCATCGGAATTAAATACAAAAGGCAGAATGCCGACTTAAGTACATGAAGACCGACTCTTCTTACTGACTATGTTTTGAACCATTCCTGTGACACTAGTTATAGATTCCGATGCTTCACTTCAGGTTTCCTGTATCCCTTGGACCTTCTTATTGACGATGATACACAGAAATCGCAACGGAATTAAATACAAAAGGCACAATGCCGACCTAAGTACTGTCTATGATTTGAACCATTCCTGTGACACTAGTTATAGATTCCGATGCTTCACTCCAGGTTTACTGTATCCCTTGGAGCTTCTTATTGACGATGAAACACAGAAATTGCATCGGAATTGAATATAAAAGGTACAAGGCCTTCATAAGGACAAGAAGACTGACTCATCTTACTGACTATGCTTTTGAACCAATTCTGTGACACTAGTTATAGATTCCGATGCTTCACTTCAGGTTTACTGTATCCCTCTGACCTTCTTATTGACGATGAAACACGGAAATTGCACCGGAATTAGATACAAAAGGCACATTGCCGACTTAAGTACAAGAAGAGTGACTCTTCTTACTGTCTATGTTTTGAACCATTCCATTGACACTAGTTATAGATTCCGATGCTACACTCCAGGTTTACTGTATCCCTTGGATCTTCGTATTGACGATGAAACACTGAAATTGCTTCGGAATTAAATACAAAAGGCCAAATGCCGACTTAAGTACAAGAAGACTGACTCTTCCTACTGTCTATGTTTTGAACCATTCCTGTGACACTAGTTATAAATCCGATGCTTCACATCAGGTATACTGTATCCCTCTGACCTTCTTATTTACGATGTAACACAGAAATTGCATCGGAAGTAAATACAAGAGGCACAATGCCGACTTAAGTACATGAAGACTGACTCTTCTTACTGATTATGTTTTGAACCATTCCTGTGACACTAGTTATAGATTCCGATGCTTCACTCAATGTTTACTGTATCCCTTGGACCTTCTCATTGATGATGAAACACAGATATTACATCGGAATTAAATACAAAAGGCACAATGCCGACTTAAGGACAAGAAGACTGACTCTTCTTACTGATTATGTTTTGAACCATTCCTGTGACACTAGTTATAGATTCCGATGCCTCACTTCAGGTTTACTGTATCCATCTGACCTTCTTATTGACGATGAAACACAGAAATTGCACCGGAATTAAATACAAAAGGCACAATGCCGACTTAAGTACATGAAGATCGAC
This sequence comes from Schistocerca serialis cubense, assembly GCF_023864345.2. Lineage (NCBI taxonomy): Eukaryota > Metazoa > Arthropoda > Insecta > Orthoptera > Acrididae > Schistocerca > Schistocerca serialis. The sequence continues at coordinate 1,074,620,426 of NC_064640.1, read as the reverse complement.
TCTTGTTACTGACTATGTTTTGAACCATTCCTGTGACACTAGTTATAGATTCCGATGCTTCACTTCAGGTTTACTGTATACCTTGGACCTTCTTATTGACGATGAAACACAGAAATTGCTTCGGAATTAAATACAAAATTCACAATGCCGACTTAAGTACAAGAAGACTGTATCTTCTTACTGTCTATGTTATGAACCATTCATTTGACAGTAGTTATAGATTCCGATGCTTCACTCCAGGTTTACTGTATGCCTTGGACCTTCTTATTGAAGATCAAACACAGAAATTGCATCGGAATTAAATACAAAAGGCACAATGCAGACTTAAGTACAAGAAGACTGACTCTTCCCACTCTCTATGATTTGAACCATTTCTGTGACACTAGTTATAGATTCCGATGTGTCACTCCAGGTTCACTGAATCCCTTGGATCTTGTTATTGACGATGAAACACTGAAATTCCATCGGAATTAAATAGAAAAGGCACAATGCCGACTTAAGTTCAAGAAGACTGAATCTTCTTAATGACTATGTTTTGAACCATTCCTGTGACACTAGTTATAGATTCTAATGCTTCACTTCAGGTTTACTGTATCCCTTGGACCTTCTTATTGACGATGAAACACAGAAAATGCATCGGAATTAAATACAAAAGGTAATATGTCGACTTAAGTACATGAAGACTGACTCTTCTTACTGACTATGTTTTGAACCATTCCTGTGACACTAGTAATAGATTCCGATGCTTCACTCCATGTTTACTGTATCCCTTGGACCTTCTCATTGACGATGAAACACAGATATTGCATCGGAATTAAATACAAAAGGCACAATGCCGACTTAAGGACAAGAAGACTGACTCTTCTTACTGACTATGTTCTGAACCATTCCTGAGACACTAGTTATAGATTCCGATGCCTCACTTCAGGTTTACTGTATCCATCTGACCTTCTTGTTGACGATGAAACACAGTAATTGCACCGGAATTAAATACAAAAGGACAATGCCGACTTAAGGACAAGAAGACTGACTCTTCTTACTGACTATGATTTGAAGCATTCCTGGACACTAGTTATAGATTCCGATGCTTCACGTCAGGTTTCCTGTATCCCTTGGACCTTCTTATTGAAGATGAAACACAGAAATTGCATCGGAATTAAATACAAAAGGCAAAATGCCGACTTAAGGACTGTCTATGTTTTGAACCATTCCTGTGACACTAGTTATAGATTTCGATGCTTCACTCCAGGTTTACTGAACCCCTTGGACCTTCTTATTGACGATGAAACACTGAAATTGCATCCCAATTAAATAGAAAAGGCACAATGCCGACTTAAGTTCAAGAAGACTGGCTCTGCTTACTGACTATGTTTTGAACCATTCCTGTGACACTAGTTATAGAATCCAATGCTTCCCTTCAGGTTTCCTGTATCCCTTCGACCTTCTTATTGACGATGAAACACAGAAATTGCATCGGAATTAAATACGAAATGCACAATGCCGACTTAAGTACTGTCTATGTTTTGAACCTTACCTGTGACACTAGTTATAGATTCCGATGCTTCACTCCAGGTTTACTGTATCCCTTGGACCTTCGTATTGATGATGAAACACAGAAATTGCATCGGAATTAAGTACAAAAGGCACAGTGCCGACTTAAGGACAAGAAGACTGACTCTTCTTACTGACTATGTTTTTGAACCAATTCTGTGACACTAGTTATAGATTCCAATGCTACACTCCAGGTTTACTGTATCCCTTGGACCTTCGTATTGACGATGAAACACTGAAATTGCTTCGGAATTAAATACAAAAGGCAAAATGCCGACTTAAGTACAAGATGTCTGACTCTTCTTACTGTCTATGTTTTGAACCATTCCTGTGACACTAGTTATAAATCCGATGCTTCACTTCAGGTATACTGTATCCCTCTGACCTTCTTATTTACGATGAAACACTGAAATTGCATCGGAATTAAATACAAAAATCACAATGCCGACTTAAGTACAAGAAGACTGACTCTTCTTACGATCTATGTTTTGAACCCTTCCACTGACACTAGTTATAGATTCCGATGCTTCACTCCAGGTTTACTGTATAACTTGGACCTACTTATTGTCGATGAAACACAGAAAATGCATCGGAATTAAATACAAAAGCCACAATGCCGACTTAAGGACAAGAAGACTGACTCTGCTTACTGACTATGTTTTGAACCATTCCTGTGACACTAGTCATAGATTCCGAAGATTCACTTCAGGTTTACTGTGTCCCTCTGACCTTCTTATTGACGATGAAACACAGAAATTCCATCGGAATTAAATACAAAAGGCACAATGCCGACATAAATACAAGAAGACTGTATCTTCTTACTGTCTATGTTTTGAACCATTCCTGTGACACTTGTTATAGATAATGCTTCACTCCTGGTTTACTGTATCCCTTGAACCTTCTTATTGACGATGAAACACAGAAATTGCCTCGGCAATTAATACAAAAGGCGCAATGCCGACTTAAGGACAAGAAGACTGACTCTATTTACTGACTATGTTTTGAACCATTCCTGTGACACTAGTTATAGATTCCGATGCTTCACTTCAGGATTACTGTATCCCTCGGACCTTCTTATTGACAAGCAACACAGAAATTGCACCGGAATTAAATACAAAAATCACAATGCCGACTTAAGTACAAGAAGACTGACTCATCTTACTATCTATGTTTTGAACCCTTCCACTGACACTAGTTATAGATTCCGATGCTTCACTCCAGGTTTACTGTATCCCTCTGACCTTATTGACGATGAAACACAGAAATTGCATCGCAATTAAATACAAAAGGCACAATACCGACTTAAGTACTAGAAGACTGACTCTTCTTACTGTCTATCTTTTGAACCATTCCTGTGACACTAGTTATAGAATCCGATGCTTCACTTCAGATTTACTGTATCATTTGGACCTTCTATTGACGATGAAAACAGAAATTACATCGGAATTAAATACAAAAGGCACAATGCCGACTAAAGAACAAAAAGACTCACTCTTCTTACTGACTATGATTTGAACACTTCCTGTGACACTAGTTATAGATTCCGATGCTTCACTTCAGGTTAACTGTATCCCTTGGACCTTCTTATTGACGATGAAACACAGAAATTGCATCGGAATGAAATACAAAAGGCACAATGCTATCTTAAGTACAAGAAGACTGTATCTTCTTACTGTCTATGTTTTGAACCATTCCTGTGACACTAGTTATAGATTCCGATGCTTCACTTCAGGATTACTGTATCCCACGGACCTTCTTATTGACAAGCAACACAGAAATTGCACCGGAATTAAATACAAAAATCACAATGCCGACTTAAGTACAAGAAGACTGACTCTTCTTACTATCTATGTTTTGAACCCTTCCACTGACACTAGTTATAGATTCCGATGCTTCACTCCAGGTTTACTGTATCCCTTGGACCTTCTTATTGACGATGAAACACTGAAATTGCATCGGAATTAAATACAAAAGGCAAAATGCCGACTTAAGTACAAGAAGACTGACTCTTCCTACTGTCTATGATTTGAACCATTTCTGTGACACTAGTTATAGATTCCGATGCTTCACTTCAGGTTTACTGTATCCCTCTGACCTTATTGACGATGAAACACAGAAATTGCATCGCAATTAAATACAAAAGGCACAATACCGACTTAAGTACTAGAAGACTGACTCTTCTTACTGTCTATCTTTTGAACCATTCCTGTGACACTAGTTATAGAATCCGATGCTTCACTTCAGATTTACTGTATCATTTGGACCTTCTATTGACGATGAAAACAGAAATTACATCGGAATTAAATACAAAAGGCACAATGCCGACTTAAGTACAAAAAGACTCACTCTTCTTACTGACTATGTTTTGAACCATTCCTGTGACACTAGTTATAGATTCCGATGCTTCACTTCAGGTTAACTGTATCCCTTGGACCTTCTTATTGACGATGAAACACAGAAATTGCATCGGAATGAAATACAAAAGGCACAATGCTAACTTAAGTACAAGAAGACTGTATCTTCTTACTGTCTATGTTTTGAACCATTCCTGTGACACTAGTTATAGATTCCGATGCTTCACTCCAGGTTTACTGTATCCCTTGGACCTTCTTATTGACGATAAAACACAGAAATAGCATCGGAATTAAATACAAAAGGCAGAATGCCGACTTAAGTACATGAAGACCGACTCTTCTTACTGACTATGTTTTGAACCATTCCTGTGACACTAGTTATAGATTCCGATGCTTCACTTCAGGTTTCCTGTATCCCTTGGACCTTCTTATTGACGATGATACACAGAAATCGCAACGGAATTAAATACAAAAGGCACAATGCCGACCTAAGTACTGTCTATGATTAGAACCATTCCCTTTGACACTAGTTATAGATTCCGATGCTTCACTCCAGGTTTACTGTATAACTTGGAGCTACTTATTAACGATGAAACACAGAAATTGCATCGGAATTAAATACAAAAGGCACAATGACGACTTAGGTAAATGAAGACTGACTCTTCTTACTGTCTATGTTTTGAACCATTACTGTGACACTAGTTATAGATTCCGATGCTACACACCAGGTTTACTGTATCCCTTGGACCTTCTTATTGTCGATGAAACAAAGAAATTGCATCGGAAATAAATTCAAAAGCCACAATGCCGACTTAAGGACAAGAAGACTGACTCTGCTTACTGACTATGTTTTGAACCATTCCTGTGACACTAGTCATAGATTCCGAAGCTTCACTTCAGGTTTACTGTGTCCCTCTGACCTTCTTATTGACGATGAAACACAGAAATTCCATCGGAATTAAATACAAAAGGCACAATGCCGACATAAATACAAGAAGACTGTATCTTCTTACTGTCTATGTTTTGAACCATTCCTGTGACACTAGTTATAGATTCCGATGCTTCACTCCTGGTTAACTGTATCCCTTGAACCTTCTTATTGACGATGAAACACAGAAATTGCCTCGGCAATAAATACAAAAGGCACAATGCCGACTTAAGGACAAGAAGACTGACTCTATTTACTGACTATGTTTTGAACCATTCCTGTGACACTAGTTATAGATTCCGATGCATCACTTCAGGATTACTTTATCCCTCGGACCTTCTTATTGACGATGCAACACAGAAATTGCACCGGAATTAAATACAAAAATCACAATGCCGACTTAAGTACAAGAAGACTGACTCTTCTTACTATCTATGTTCTGAAACCTTCCACTGACACTAGTTATAGATTCCGATGCTTCACTCCAGGTTTACTGTATCCCTTGGACCTTCTTATTGATGATGAAACACAGAAATTGCATCGCAATTAAATACAAAAGGCACAATACCGACTTAAGTACTAGAAGACTGACTCTTCTTACTGTCTATGTTTTGAACCATTCCTGTGACACTAGTTATAGAATCCGATGCTTCACTTCAGGTTTACTGTATCATTTGGACCTTCTATTGACGATGAAATCAGAAATTACATCGGAATTAAATACAAAAGGCACAATGCCGACTTAAGTACAAAAAGACTCACTCTTCTTACTGACTATCTTTTGAACCATTCCTGTGACACTAGTTATAGATTCCGATGCTTCACTTCAGGTTAACTGTATCCCTTGGACCTTCTTATTGACGATGAAACACAGAAATGGCATCGGAATGAAATACAAAAGGCGCAATGCTAACTTAAGTACAAGAAGACTGTATCTTGTTACTGTCTATGTTTTGAACCATTCCTGTGACACTAGTCATAGATTCCGATGCTTCACTCGAGGTTTACTGTATCCCTTGGACCTTCGTATTGACGATGAAATACAGAAATTGCATCGGAATTAAATACTAAAGGCACAGTGCCGACTTAAGGACAAGAAGACTGACTCTTCTTACTGACTATAATTTGAACCATTCCTGTGACACTAGTTATAGATTCCGATGCTTCACATCAGGTTTCCTGTATCCCTTGGACCTTCTTATTGAAGATGAAACACAGAAATTGCATCGGAATTAAATACAAAAGGCACAATGCCGACATAAGTACAAGATGACTGACTCTTCTTACTGTCTATGTTTTGAACCATTCCATTGACACTAGTTATAGATTCCGATGCTTCACTCCAGGTTTACTGTATGCCTTGGACCGTCTTATTGACGATGAAACACAGAAATTGCATCGGAATTAATTACAAAGGAACAATGCCGACTTAAGGACAAAAAGACTGATTCTTCTTACTGACTATAATTTGAACCATTCCTGTGACACTAGTTATAGATTCCGATGCTTCACATCAGGTTTCCTGTATCCCTTGGACCTTCTTATTGAAGATGAAACACAGAAATTGCATCGGAATTAAATACAAAAGGCACAATGCCGACATAAGTACAAGAAGACTGACTCTTCTTACTGTCTATGTTTTGAACTATTCCATTGACACTAGTTATAGATTCCTATGCTTCACTCCCGGTTTACTGTATCCCTTGGACCTTCTTATTGACGATGAAACACAGAAATTGCATCGGAATTAATTACAAAGGCACAATGCCGACTTAAGAACAAAAAGACTGATTCTTCTTACTGACTATAATTTGAACCATTCCTGTGACACTAGTTATAGATTCCGATGCTTCACTTCAGGTTTCCTGTATCCCTTGGACCTTCTTATTGACGATGATACACAGAAATCGCTACGGAATTAAATACAAAAGGCACAATGCCGACTTAAGTACTGTCTATGATTTGAACCATTCCTGTGACACTAGTTATAGTTTCCGATGCTTCACTCCAGGTTTACTATATAACTTGGAGCTACTTATTAACGATGAAACACAGAAATTGCATCGGAATTAAATACAGAAGGCACAATGACGACTTAGGTACATGAAGACTGACTCTTCTTACTGTCTATGTTTTGAACCATTCCTGTGACACTAGTTATAGATTCCGATGCTACACACCAGGTTTACTGTATCCCTTGGACCTACTTATTGTCGATGAAACACAGAAATTGCATCGGAATTAAATTCAAAAGCCACAATGCCGACTTAAGGACAAGAAGACTGACTCTGCTTACTGACTATGATTTGAACCATTCCTGTGACACTAGTCATAGATTCCGAAGCTTCACTTCAGGTTTACTGTGCCCCTCTGACCTTCTTATTGACGATGAAACACAGAAATTCCATCGGAATTAAATAAAAAAGTCACAATGCCGACATAAATACAAGAAGACTGTATCTTCTTACTGTCTATGTTTTGAACCATTCCTGTGACACTAGTTATGGATTCCGATGCTTCACTCCTGGTTTAGTGTATCCCTTGAACCTTCTTATTGACGATGAAACACAGAAATTGCCTCGGCAATATATACAAAAGGCACAATGCCGACTTAAGGACAAGAAGACTGACTCTATTTACTGACTATGTTTTGAACCATTCCTGTGACACTAGTTATAGATTCCGATGCTTCACTTCAGGATTACTGTATCCCTCGGACCTTCTGATTGACGATGCAACACAGAAATTGAGCCGGAATTAAATACAAAAATCACAATGCCGACTTAAGTACAAGAAGACTGACTCTTCCTACTCTCTATGTTTTGAACCATTTCTGTGACACTAGTTATAGATTCCAATGCTTCAGTTCAGGTTTACTGTATCCCTCTGACCTTATTGACGATGAAACACAGAAATTGCATCGCAATTAAATACAAAAGGCACAATACTGACTTAAGTACTAGAAGACTGACTCTTCTTACTGTCTATGTTTTGAACCATTCCTGTGACACTAGTTATAGAATCCGATGCTTTACTTCAGGTTTACTGTTTCATTTGGACCTTCTATTGACGATGAAAACAGAAATTACATCGGAATTAAATACAAAAGGCAGAATGCCGACTTAAGTACAAAAAGACTCACTCTTCTTACTGACTATGTTTTGAACCAATCCTGTGACACTAGTTATAGATTCCGAGGCTTCACTTCAGGTTAACTGTATCGCTTGGACCCTCTTATTGACGATGAAACACAGAAATTGCATCGGAATGAAATACAAAAGGCACAATGCTAACTTAAGTACAAGAAGACTGTATCTTCTTACTGTCTATGTTTTGAACCATTCCTGTGGCTCTAGTTATAGATTCCGATGCTTCACTCGAGGTTTACTATATCCCTTGGACCTTCGTATTGACGATGAAATACAGAAATTGCATCGGAATTAAATACTAAAGGCACAGTGCCGACTTAAGGACAAGAAGACTGACTCTTCTTACTGACTATGTTTTTGAACCAATTCTGTGACACTAGTTATAGATTCCGATGCTTCACTTCAGGTTTACTGTATCCCTCTGACCTTCTTATTGACGATGAAACACGGAAATTGCACCGGAATTAGATACAAAAGGCACAATGCCGACTTAAGTACAAGAAGAGTGACTCTTCTTACTGTCTATGTTTTCAACCATTCCCTTGACACTATTTATAGATTCCGATGCTACACTCCAGGTTTACTGTATCCCTTGGACCTTCGTATTGACGATGAAACACTGAAATTGCTTCGGAATTAAATACAAAAGGCAAAATGCCGACTTAAGTACAAGAAGACTGACTCTTCCTACTGTCTATGTTTTGAACCATTCCTGTGACACTCGTTATAAATCCGATGCTTCACTTCAGGTATACTGTATCCCTCTGACCTTCTTATTTACGATGAAACACAGAAATTGCATCGGAATTAAATACAAAAGGCACAATGCCGACTTAAGTACATGAAGACTGACTCTTCTTACTGATTATGTTTTGAACCATTCCTGTGACACTAGTTATAGATTCCGATGCTTCACTCCATGTTTACTGTATCCCTTGGACCTTCTCATTGACGATGAAACACAGAAATTACATCGGAATTAAATACAAAAGGCACAATGCCGACTTAAGGACAAGAAGACTGATTCTTCTTACTGACTATGTTTTGAACCATTCCTGTGACACTAGTTATAGATTCCGATGCCTCACTTCAGGTTTACTGTATCCATCTGACCTTCTTATTGACGATGAAACACAGAAATTGCACCGGAATTAAATACAAAAGGCACAATGCCGCCTTAAGTACATGAAGATCGACTCTTCTTACTGACTATGTTTTGAACCATTCCTGTGACACTAGTTATAGATTCCGATGCTTCACTTCAGGTTTACTGTATCCCTTGGACCTTCTTATTGACGATGAAACACAGAAATTGCATCGGAATGAAATACAAAAGGCACAATGCTAACTTAAGTACAAGAAGACTGTATCTTCTTACTGTCTATGTTTTGAACCATTCCTGTGACACTAGTTATAGATTCCGATGCTTCACTCGAGGTTTACTGTATCCCTTGGACCTTCGTATTGATGATGAAATACAAAAATTGCATCGGAATTAAATACTAAAGGCACAGTGCCGACTTAAGGACAAGAAGACTGACTCTTCTTACTGACTATAATTTGAACCATTCCTGTGACACTAGTTATAGATTCCGATGCTTCACATCAGGTTTCCTGTATCCCTTGGACCTTCTTATTGAAGATGAAACAAAGAAATTACATCGGAATTAAATACAAAAGGCACAATGCCGACTTAAGTACAAAAAGACTCACTCTTCTTACTGACTATGTTTTGAACCATTCCTGTGACACTAGTTATAGATTCCGATGCTTCACTTCAGGTTAACTGTATCCCTTGGACCTTCTTATTGCCGATGAAACACAGAAATTGCATCGGAATGAAATACAAAAGGCACAATGCTAACTTAAGTACAAGAAGACTGTATCTTCTTACAGTCTATGTTTTGAACCATTCCTGTGACACTAGTTATAGATTCCGATGCTTCACTCCAGGTTTACTGTATCCCTTGGACCTTCTTATTGACGATAAAACACAGAAATAGCATCGGAATTAAATACAAAAGGCAGAATGCCGACTTAAGTACATGAAGACCGACTCTTCTTACTTACTATGTTTTGAACCATTCCTGTGACACTAGTTATAGATTCCGATGCTTCACTTCAGGTTTCCTGTATCCCTTGGACCTTCTTATTGACGATGATACACAGAAATCGCAACGGAATTAAATACAAAAGGCACAATGCCGACTTAAGTACTGTCTATGATTTGAACCATTCCTGTGACACTTGTTATAGATTCCGATGCTTCACTCCAGGTTTACTGTATAACTTGGAGCTACTTATTGACGATGAAACACAGAAATTGCATCGGAATTAAATACAAAAGGCACATTGACGACTTAGGTAAATGAAGACTGACTCTTCTTACTGTCTATGTTTTGAACCATTCCTGTGACACTAGTTATAGATTCCGATGCTACACACCAGGTTTACTGTATCCCATGGACCTTCTTATTGTCGATGAAACAAAGAAATTGCATCGGAATTAAATTCAAAAGCCACAATGCCGACTTAAGGACAAGAAGACTGACTCTGCTTACTGACTATGTTTTGAACCATTCCTGTGACACTTGTTATAGATAATGCTTCACTGCTGGTTTACTGTATCCCTTGAACCTTCTTATTGACGATGAAACACAGAAATTGCCTCGGCAATTAATACAAAAGGCGCAATGCCGACTTAAGGACAAGAAGACTGACTCTATTTACTGACTATGTTTTGAACCATTCCTGTGACACTAGTTATAGATTCCGATGCTTCACTTCAGGATTACTGTATCCCTCGGACCTTCTTATTGACAAGCAACACAGAAATTGCACCGGAATTAAATACAAAAATCAGAATGCCGACTTAAGTACAAGAAGACTGACTCTTCTTACTATCTATGTTCTGAACCCTTCCACTGACACTAGTTATAGATTCCGATGCTTCACTCCAGGTTTACTGTATCCCTTGGACCTTCTTATTGACGATGAAACACTGAAATTGCATCGGAATTAAATACAAAAGGCAAAATGCCGACTTAAGTACAAGAAGACTGACTCTTCCTACTGTCTATGATTTGAACCATTTCTGTGACACTAGTTATAGATTCCGAAGCTTCACTTCAGGTTTACTGTATCCCTCTGACCTTATTGACGATGAAACACAGAAATTGCATCGCAATTAAATACAAAAGGCACAATACCGACTTAAGTACTAGAAGACTGACTCTTCTTACTGTCTATCTTTTGAACCATTCCTGTGACACTAGTTATAGAATCCGATGCTTCACTTCAGATTTACTGTATCATTTGGACCTTCTATTGACGATGAAAACAGAAATTACATCGGAATTAAATACAAAAGGCACAATGCCGACTTAAGTACAAAAAGACTCACTCTTCTTACTGACTATGTTTTGAACCATTCCTGTGACACTAGTTATAGATTCCGATGCTTCACTTCAGGTTAACTGTATCCCTTGGACCTTCTTATTGACGATGAAACACAGAAATTGCATCGGAATGAAATACAAAAGGCACAATGCTAACTTAAGTACAAGAAGACTGTATCTTCTTACTGTCTATGTTTTGAACCATTCCTGTGACACTAGTTATAGATTCCGATGCTTCACTCCAGGTTTACTGTATCCCTTGGACCTTCTTATTGACGATAAAACACAGAAATAGCATCGGAATTAAATACAAAAGGCAGAATGCCGACTTAAGTACATGAAGACCGACTCTTCTTACTGACTATGTTTTGAACCATTCCTGTGACACTAGTTATGGATTCCGATGCTTCACTTCAGGTTTCCTGTATCCCTTGGACCTTCTTATTGACGATGATACACAGAAATCGCAACGGAATTAAATACAAAAGGCACAATGCCGACCTAAGTACTGTCTATGATTTGAACCATTCCTGTGACACTAGTTATAGATTCCGATGCTTCACTCCAGGTTTACTGTATAACTTGGAGCTACTTATTAACGATGAAACACAGAAATTGCATCGGAATTAAATACATAAGGCACAATGACGACTTAGGTAAATGAAGACTGACTCTTCTTACTGTCTATGTTGTGTACCATTTCTGTGACACTACTTATAGATTCCGATGCTACACACCAGGTTTACTGTATCCCTTGGACCTTCTTATTGTCGATGAAACAAAGAAATTGCGTCGGAAATAAATTCAAAAGCCACAATGCTGACTTAAGGACAAGAAGACTGACTCTGCTTACTGACTATGTTTTGAACCATTCCTGTGACACTAGTCATAGATTCCGAAGCTTCACTTCAGGTTTACTGTGTCCCTCTGACCTTCTTATTGACGATGAAACACAGAAATTCCATCGGAATTAAATACAAAAGGCACAATGCCGACATAAATACAAGAAGACTGTATCTTCTTACTGTCTATGTTTTGAACCATTCCTGTGACACTAGTTATAGATTCCGATGCTTCACTCCTGGTTTACTGTATCCCTTGAACCTTCTTATTGACGATGAAACACAGAAATTGCCTCGGCAATAAATACAAAAGGCACAATGCCGACATAAGGACAAGAAGACTGACTCTATTTACTGACTATGTTTTCTACCATTCCTGTGACACTAGTTATAGATTCCGATGCATCACTTCAGGATTACTTTATCCCTCGGACCTTCTTATTGACGATGCAACACAGAAATTGCACCGGAATTAAATACAAAAATCACAATGCCGACTTAAGTACAAGAAAACTGACTCTTCTTACTATCTATGTTCTGAACCCTTCCACTGACACTAGTTATAGATTCCGATGCTTCACTCCAGGTTTACTGTATCCCTTGGACCTTCTTATTGATGATGAAACACAGAAATTGCATCGCAATTAAATACAAAAGGCACAATACCGACTTAAGTACTAGAAGACTGACTCTTCTTACTGTCTATGTTTTGAACCATTCCTGTGACACTAGTTATAGATTCCGATGCTTCACTCCATGTTTACTGTATCCCTTGGACCTTCTCATTGACGATGAAACACAGAAATTACATCGGAATTAAATACAAAAGGCACAATGCCGACTTAAGGACAAGAAGACTGATTCTTCTTACTGACTATGTTTTGAACCATTCCTGTGACACTAGTTATAGATTCCGATGCTTCACTCCAGGTTTACTGTATCCCTTGGACCTTCTTATTGACGATAAAACACAGAAATAGCATCGGAATTAAATACAAAAGGCAGAATGCCGACTTAAGTACATGAAGACCGACTCTTCTTACTGACTATGTTTTGAACCATTCCTGTGACACTAGTTATGGATTCCGATGCTTCACTTCAGGTTTCCTGTATACCTTGGACCTTGTTATTGACGATGATACACAGAAATCGCAACGGAATTAAATACAAAAGGCACAATGCCGACCTAAGTACTGTCTATGATTTGAACCATTCCTGTGACACTAGTTATAGATTCCGATGCTTCACTCCAGGTTTACTGTATAACTTGGAGCTACTTATTAACGATGAAACACAGAAATTGCATCGGAATTAAATACATAAGGCACAATGACGACTTAGGTAAATGAAGACTGACTCTTCTTACTGTCTATGTTGTGTACCATTTCTGTGACACTACTTATAGATTCCGATGCTACACACCAGGTTTACTGTATCCCTTGGACCTTCTTATTGTCGATGAAACAAAGAAATTGCGTCGGAAATAAATTCAAAAGCCACAATGCTGACTTAAGGACAAGAAGACTGACTCTGCTTACTGACTATGTTTTGAACCATTCCTGTGACACTAGTCATAGATTCCGAAGCTTCACTTCAGGTTTACTGTGTCCCTCTGACCTTCTTATTGACGATGAAACACAGAAATTTCATCGGAATTAAATACAAAAGGCACAATGCCGACATAAATACAAGAAGACTGTATCTTCTTACTGTCTATGTTTTGAACCATTCCTGTGACACTAGTTATAGATTCCGATGCTTCACTCCTGGTTTACTGTATCCCTTGAACCTTCTTATTGACGATGAAACACAGAAATTGCCTCGGCAATAAATACAAAAGGCACAATGCCGACATAAGGACAAGAAGACTGACTCTATTTACTGACTATGTTTTCTACCATTCCTGTGACACTAGTTATAGATTCCGATGCATCACTTCAGGATTACTTTATCCCTCGGACCTTCTTATTGACGATGCAACACAGAAATTGCACCGGAATTAAATACAAAAATCACAATGCCGACTTAAGTACAAGAAAACTGACTCTTCTTACTATCTATGTTCTGAACCCTTCCACTGACACTAGTTATAGATTCCGATGCTTCACTCCAGGTTTACTGTATCCCTTGGACCTTCTTATTGATGATGAAACACAGAAATTGCATCGCAATTAAATACAAAAGGCACAATACCGACTTAAGTACTAGAAGACTGACTCTTCTTACTGTCTATGTTTTGAACCATTCCTGTGACACTAGTTATAGAATCCGATGCTTCACTTCAGGTTTACTGTATCATTTGGACCTTCTATTGACGATGAAAACAGAAATTACATCGGAATTAAATACAAAAGGCACAATGCCGACTTAAGTACAAAAAGACTCACTCTTCTTACTGACTATCTTTTGAACCATTCCTGTGACACTAGTTATGGATTCCGATGCTTCACTTCAGGTTAACTGTATCCCTTGGACCTTCTTATTGACGATGAAACACAGAAATTGCATCGGAATGAAATACAAAAGGCGCAATGCTAACTTAAGTACAAGAAGACTGTATCTTGTTACTGTCTATGTTTTGAACCATTCCTGTGACACTAGTTATAGATTCCGATGCTTCACTCGAGGTTTACTGTATCCCTTGGACCTTCGTATTGACGATGAAATACAGAAATTGCATCGGAATTAAATACTAAAGGCACAGTGCCGACTTAAGGACAAGAAGACTGACTCTTCTTACTGACTATAATTTGAACCATTCCTGTGACACTAGTTATAGATTCCGATGCTTCACATCAGGTTTCCTGTATCCCTTGGACCTTCTTATTGAAGATGAAACACAGAAATTGCATCGGAATTAAATACAAAAGGCACAATGCCGACATAAGTACAAGAAGACTGACTCTTCTTACTGTCTATGTTTTGAACCATTCCATTGACACTAGTTATAGATTCCGATGCTTCACTCCAGGTTTACTGTATGCCTTGGACCGTCTTATTGACGATGAAACACAGAAATTGCATCGGAATTAATTACAAAGGCACAATGCCGACTTAAGGACAAAAAGACTGATTCTTCTTACTGACTATAATTTGAACCATTCCTGTGACACTAGTTATAGATTCCGATGCTTCACATCAGGTTTCCTGTATCCCTTGGACCTTCTTATTGAAGATGAAACACAGATATTGCATCGGAATTAAATACAAAAGGCACAATGCCGACATAAGTACAAGAAGACTTACTCTTCTTACTGTCTATGTTTTGAACTATTCCATTGACACTAGTTATAGATTCCTATGCTTCACTCCCGGTTTACTGTATCCCTTGGACCTTCTTATTGACGATAAAACACAGAAATAGCATCGGAATTAAATACAAAAGGCAGAATGCCGACTTAAGTACATGAAGACCGACTCTTCTTACTGACTATGTTTTGAACCATTCCTGTGACACTAGTTATAGATTCCGATGCTTCACTTCAGGTTTCCTGTATCCCTTGGACCTTCTTATTGACGATGAAACACAGAAATCGCAACGGAATTAAATACAAAAGGCACAATGCAGACTTAAGTACTGTCTATGATTTGAACCATTCCTGTGACACTAGTTATAGATTCCGATGCTTCACTCCAGGTTTACTGTATAACTTGGAGCTACTTATTAACGATGAAACACAGAAATTGCATCGGAATTATATACAGATGGCACAATGACGACTTAAGTACAAAAAGACTCACTCTTCTTACTGACTATGTTTTGAACCATTCCTGTGACACTAGTTATATATTCCGATGCTTCACTTCAGGTTTACTGTATCCCTTGGACCTTTTATTGACGATGAAACACAGAAATTGCATCGGAATGAAATACAAAAGGCACAATGCTAACTTAAGTACAAGAAGACTGTATCTTCTTACTGTCTATGTTTTGAACCATTCCTGTGACACTAGTTATAGATTCCGATGCTTCACTCGAGGTTTACTGTATCCCTTGGACCTTCGTATTGACGATGAAATACAGAAATTGCATCGGAATTAAATACTAAAGGCACAGTGCCGACTTAAGGACAAGAAGACTGACTCTTCTTATTGACTATAATTTGAACCATTCCTGTGACACTAGTTATAGATTCCGATGCTTCACATCAGGTTTCCTGTATCCCTTGGACCTTCTTATTGAAGATGAAACACAGAAATTGCATCGGAATTAAATACAAAAGGCACAATGCCGACATAAGTACAAGAAGACTGACTCTTCTTACTGTCTATCTTTTGAACCATTCCTGTGACACTAGTTATAGAATCCGATGCTTCACTTCAGATTTACTGTATCATTTGGACCTTCTATTGACGATGAAAACAGAAATTACATCGGAATTAAATACAAAAGGCACAATGCCGACTTAAGTACAAAAAGACTCACTCTTCTTACTGACTATGTTTTGAACCATTCCTGTGACACTAGTTATAGATTCCGATGCTTCACTTCAGGTTAACTGTATCCCTTGGACCTTCTTATTGACGATGAAACACAGAAATTGCATCGGAATGAAATACAAAAGGCACAATGCTAACTTAACTACAAGAAGACTGTATCTTCTTACTGTCTATGTTTTGAACCATTCCTGTGACACTAGTTATAGATTCCGATGCTTCACTCCAGGTTTACTGTATCCCTTGGACCTTCTTATTGACGATAAAACACAGAAATAGCATCGGAATTAAATACAAATGGCAGAATGCCGACCTAAGTACATGAAGACCGACTCTTCTTACTGACTATGTTTTGAACCATTCCTGTGACACTAGTTATAGATTCTGATGCTTCACTTCAGGTTTCCTGTATCCCTTGGACCTTCTTATTGACGATGATACACAGAAATCGCAACGGAATTAAATACAAAAGGCACAATGCCGACTTAAGTACTGTCTATGATTTGAACCATTCCTGTGACACTAGTTATAGATTCCGATGCTTCACTCCAGGTTTACTGTATAACTTGGAACTACTTATTAACGATGAAACACAGAAATTGCATCGGAATAAAATACAAAAGGCACAATGACGACTTAGGTAAATGAAGACTGACTCTTCTTACTGTCTATGTTTTGAACCATTCCTGTGACACTAGTTATAGATTCCGATGCTACACACCAGGTTTACTGTATCCCTTGGACCTTCTTATTGTCGATGAAACAAAGAAATTGCATCGGAATTAAATTCAAAAGCCACAATGCCGACTTAAGGACAAGAAGACTGACTCTGCTTACTGACTATGTTTTGAACCATTCCTGTGACACTTGTTATAGATAATGCTTCACTCCTGGTTTACTGTATCCCTTGAACCTTCTTATTGACGATGAAACACAGAAATTGCCTCGGCAATTAATACAAAAGGCGCAATGCCGACTTAAGGACAAGAAGACTGACTCTATTTACTGACTATGTTTTGAACCATTCCTGTGACACTAGTTATAGATTCCGATGCTTCACTTCAGGATTACTGTATCCCTCGGACCTTCTTATTGACAAGCAACACAGAAATTGCACCGGAATTAAATACAAAAATCACAATGCCGACTTAAGTACAAGAAGACTGACTCTTCTTACTATCTATGTTTTGAACCCTTCCACTGACACTAGTTATAGATTCCGATGCTTCACTCCAGGTTTACTGTATCCCTTGGACCTTCTTATTGACGATGAAACACTGAAATTGCATCGGAATTAAATACAAAAGGCAAAATGCCGTCTTAAGTACAAGAAGACTGACTCTTCCTACTGTCTATGATTTGTACCATTTCTTTGACACTAGTTATAGATTCCGAAGCTTCACTTCAGGTTTACTGTATCCCTCTGACCTTATTGACGATGAAACACAGAAATTGCATCGCAATTAAATACAAAAGGCACAATACCGACTTAAGTACTAGAAGACTGACTCTTCTTACTGTCTATCTTTTGAACCATTCCTGTGACACTTGTTATAGAATCCGATGCTTCACTTCAGATTTACTGTATCATTTGGACCTTCTATTGACGATGAAAACAGAAATTACATCGGAATTAAATACAAAAGGCAGAATGCCGACTTAAGTACATGAAGACCGACTCTTCTTACTGACTATGTTGTGAACCATTCCTGTGACACTAGTTATAGATTCCGATGCATCACTTCAGGATTACTTTATCCCTCGGACCTTCTTATTGACGATGCAACACAGAAATTGCACCGGAATTAAATACAAAAATCACAATGCCGACTTAAGTACAAGAAAACTGACTCTTCTTACTATCTATGTTCTGAACCCTTCCACTGACACTAGTTATAGATTCCGATGCTTCACTCCAGGTTTACTGTATCCCTTGGACCTTCTTATTGATGATGAAACACAGAAATTGCATCGCAATTAAATACAAAAGGCACAATACCGACTTAAGTACTAGAAGACTGACTCTTCTTACTGTCTATGTTTTGAACCATTCCTGTGTACTAGTTATAGAATCCGATGCTTCACTTCAGGTTTACTGTATCATTTGGACCTTCTATTGACGATGAAAACAGAAATTACATCGGAATTAAATACAAAAGGCACAATGCCGACTTAAGTACAAAAAGACTCACTCTTCTTACTGACTATCTTTTGAACCATTCCTGTGACACTAGTTATAGATTCCGATGCTTCACTTCAGGTTAACTGTATCCCTTGGACCTTCTTATTGACGATGAAACACAGAAATTGCATCGGAATGAAATACAAAAGGCGCAATGCTAACTTAAGTACAAGAAGACTGTATCTTCTTACTGTCTATGTTTTGAACCATTCCTGTGACACTAGTAATAGATTCCGATGCTTCACTCGAGGTTTACTGTATCCCTTGGACCTTCGTATTGACGATGAAATACAGAAATTGCATCGGAATTAAATACTAAAGGCACAGTGCCGACTTAAGGACAAGAAGACTGACTCTTCTTACTGACTATAATTTGAACCATTCCTGTGACACTAGTTATAGATTCCGATGCTTCACATCAGGTTTCCTGTATCCCTTGGACCTTCTTATTGAAGATGAAACACAGAAATTGCATCGGAATTAAATACAAAAGGCACAATGCCGACATAAGTACAAGAAGACTGACTCTTCTTACTGTCTATGTTTTGAACCATTCCATTGACACTAGTTATAGATTCCGATGCTTCACTCCAGGTTTACTGTATGCCTTGGACCGTCTTATTGACGATGAAACACAGAAATTGCATCGGAATTAATTACAAAGGCACAATGCCGACTTAAGGACAAAAAGACTGATTCTTCTTACTTACTATAATTTGAACCATTCCTGTGACACTAGTTATAGATTCCGATGCTTCACATCAGGTTTCCTGTATCCCTTGGACCTTCTTATTGAAGGATGAAACACAGAAATTGCATCGGAATTAAATACAAAAGGCACAATGCCGACATAAGTACAAGAAGACTGACTCTTCTTACTGTCTATGTTTTGAACTATTCCATTGACACTAGTTATAGATTCCTATGCTTCACTCCCGGTTTACTGTATCCCTTGGACCTTCTTATTGACGATAAAACACAGAGATAGCATCGGAATTAAATACAAAAGGCAGAATGCCGACTTAAGTACATGAAGACCGACTCTTCTTACTGACTATGTTTTGAACCATTCCTGTGACACTAGTTATAGATTCCGATGCTTCACTTCAGGTTTCCTGTATCCCTTGGACCTTCTTATTGACGATGAAACACAGAAATCGCAACGGAATTAAATACAAAAGGCACAATGCCGACTTAAGTACTGTCTATGATTTGAACCATTCCTGTGGCACTAGTTATAGATTCCGATGCTTCACTCCAGGTTTACTGTATAACTTGGAGCTACTTATTAACGATGAAACACAGAAATTGCATCGGAATTATATACAGAAGGCACAATGACGACTTAGGTACATGAAGACTGACTCTTCTTACTGTCTATGTTTTGAACCATTCCTGTGACACTAGTTATAGATTCCGATGCTACACACCAGGTTTACTGTATCCCTTGGACCTTCTTATTGTCGATGAAACACAGAAATTGCATCGGAATTAAATTCAAAAGCCACAACGCCGACTTAAGGACAAGAAGACTGACTCTGCTTACTGACTATGTTTTGAACCATTCCTGTGACACTAGTCATAGATTCCGAAGCTATACTTCAGGTTTACTGTGCCCCTCTGACCTTCTTATTGACGATGAAACACAGAAATTCCATCGGAATTAAATACAAAAGTAACAATGCCGACATAAATACAAGAAGACTGTATCTTCTTACTGTCTATGTTTTGAACCATTCCTGTGACACTAGTTATAGATTCCGATGCTTCACTCCTGGTTTACTGTATCCCTTGAACCTTCTTATTGACGATGAAACACAGAAATTGCCTCGGCAATATATACAAAAGGCACAATGCCGACTTAAGGACAAGAAGACTGACTCTATTTACTGACTATGTTTTGAACCATTCCTGTGACACTAGTTATAGATTCCGATGCTTCACTTCAGGATTACTGTATCCCTCGGACCTTCTGATTGACGATGCAACACAGAAATTGCACCGGAATTAAATACAAAAATCACAATGCCGACTTAAGTACAAGAAGACTGGCTCTTCTTACTATCTATATTCTGAACCCTTCCACTGACACTAGTTATAGATTCCAATGCTTCACTCCAGGTTTACTGTATCCCTTGGACCTTCTTATTGACGATGAAACACTGAAATTGCATCGGAATTAAATACAAAAGGCAAAATGCCGACTTAAGTACAAGAAGACTGACTCTTCCTACTGTCTATGTTTTGAACCATTTCTGTGACACTAGTTATAGATTCCGATGCTTCACTTCAGGTTTACTGTATCCCTCTGACCTTATTGACGATGAAACACAGAAATTGCATCGCAATTAAATACAAAAGGCACAATACTGACTTAAGTACTAGAAGACTGACTCTTCTTACTGTCTATGTTTTGAACCATTCCTGTGACACTAGTTATAGAATCCGATGCTTCACTTCAGGTTTACTGTTTCATTTGGACCTTCTATTGACGATGAAAACAGAAATTACATCGGAATTAAATACAAAAGGCACAATGCCGACTTAAGTACAAAAAGACTCACTCTTCTTACTGACTATGTTTTGAACCATTCCTGTGACACTAGTTATAGATTCCGAGGCTTCACTTCAGGTTAACTGTATCGCTTGGACCTTCTTATTGACGATGAAACACAGAAATTGCATCGGAATGAAATACAAAAGGCACAATGCTAACTTAAGTACAAGAAGACTGTATCTTCTTACTGTCTATGTTTTGAACCATTCCTGTGACACTAGTTATAGATTCCGATGCTTCACTCGAGGTTTACTATATCCCTTGGACCTTCGAATTGACGATGAAATACAGAAATTGCATCGGAATTAAATACTAAAGGCACAGTGCCGACTTAAGGACAAAAAGACTGACTCGTCTTACTGACTATGTTTTTGAACCAATTCTGTGACACTAGTTATAGATTCCGATGCTTCACTTCAGGTTTACTGTATCCCTCTGACCTTCTTATTGACGATGAAACACGGAAATTGCACCGGAATTAGATACAAAAGGCACAATGCCGACTTAAGTACAAGAAGAGTGACTCTTCTTACTGTCTATGTTTTGAACCATTCCTTTGACACTAGTTATAGATTCCGATGCTACACTCCAGGTTTACTGTATCCTTTGGACCTTCGTATTGACGATGAAACACTGAAATTGCTTCGGAATTAAATACAAAAGGCAAAATGCCGACTTAAGTACAAGAAGACTAACTCTTCCTACTGTCTATGTTTTGAACCATTCCTGTGACACTCGTTATAAATCCGATGCTTCACTTCAGGTATACTGTATCCCTCTGACCTTCTTATTTACGATGAAACACAGAAATTGCATCGGAATTAAATACAAAAGGCACAATGCCGACTTAAGTACATGAAGACTGACTCTTCTTACTGATTATGTTTTGAACCATTCCTGTGACACTAGTTATAGATTCCGATGCTTCACTCCATGTTTACTGTATCCCTTGGACCTTCTCATTGACGATGAAACACAGAAATTACATCGGAATTAAATACAAAAGGCAAAATGCCGACTTAAGTACTGTCTATGTTTTGAACCTTTCCTGTGACACTAGTTATAGATTCCGATGCTTCACTCGAGGTTTACTATATCCCTTGGACCTTCGTATTGACGACGAAATACAGAAATTGCATCGGAATTAAATACTAAAGGCACAGTGCCGACTTAAGGACAAGAAGACTGACTCTTCTTACTGACTATGTCTTTGAACCAATTCTGTGACACTAGTTATAGATTCCGATGCTTCACTTCAGGTTTACTGTATCCCTCTGACCTTCTTATTGACGATGAAACACGGAAATTGCACCGGAATTAGATACAAAGGCACAATGCCGACTTAAGTACAAGAAGAGTGACTCTTCTTACTGTCTATGTTTTGAACCATTCCATTGACACTAGTTATAGATTCCGATGCTACACTCCAGGTTTACTGTATCCCTTGGATCTTCGTATTGACGATGAAACACTGAAATTGCTTCAGAATTAAATACAAAAGGCCAAATGCCGACTATAGTACAAGAAGACTGACTCTTCCTACTGTCTATGTTTTGAACCATTCCTGTGACACTAGTTATAAATCCGATGCTTCACTTCAGGTATACTGTATCCCTCTGACCTTCTTATTTACGATGAAACACAGAAATTGCATCGGAATTAAATACAAGAGGCACAATTCCGACTTATGTACATGAAGACTGACTCTTCTTACTGATTATGTTTTGAACCATTCCTGTGACACTAGTTATAGATTCCGATGCTTCACTCCATGTTTACTGTATCCCTTGGACCTTCTCATTGACGATGAAACACAGAAATTACATCGGAATTAAATACAAAAGGCACAATGCCGACTTAAGGACAAGAAGACTGACTCTTCTTACTGACTATGTTTTGAACCATTCCTGTGACACTAGTTATAGATTCCGATGCCTCACTTCAGGTTTACTGTATCCATCTGACCTTCTTATTGACGATGAAACACAGAAATTGCACCGGAATTAAATACAAAAGGCACAATGCCGACTTAAGTACATGAAGATCGACTCTTCTTACTGACTATGTTTTGAACCATTCCTGTGACACTAGTTATAGATTCCGATGCTTCACTTCAGGTTTACTGTATCCCTTGGACCTTCTTATTGACGATGAAACACAGAAATTGCTTCGGAATTATATACAAAATACACAATGCCGACTTAAGTACAAGAAGACTGTATCTTTTTACTGTCTATGTTATGAACCATTCATGTGACAGTAGTTATAGATTCCGATGCTTCACTCCAGGTTTACTGTATGCCTTGGACCTTCTTATTGAAGATGAAACACAGAAATTGCATCGGAATTAAATACAAAAGGCACAATGCAGACTTAAGTACAAGAAGACTGTTTCTTCCTACTCTCTATGATTTGAACCATTTCTGTGACACTAGTTATTGATTCCGATGTGTCACTCCAGGTTCACTGAATCCCTTGGATCTTCTTATTGACGATGAAACACTGAAATTCCATCGGAATTAAATAGAAAAGGCACAATGCCGACTTAAGTTCAAGAAGACTGAATCTTCTTAATGACTATGTTTTGAACCATTCCTGTGACACTAGTTATAGATTCTAATGCTTCACTTCAGGTTTACTGTATCCCTTGGACCTTCTTATTGACGATGAAACACAGAAATTGCATCGGAATTAAATACAAAAGGCACAATGTCGACTTAAGTACATGAAGACTGACTCTTCTTACTGACTATGTTTTGAACCATTCCTGTGACACTAGTAATAGATTCCGATGCTTCACTCCATGTTTACTGTATCCCTTGGACCTTCTCATTGACGATGAAACACAGAAATTGCATCGGAATTAAATACAAAAGGCACAATGCCGACTTAAGGACAAGAAGACTGACTCTTCTTACTGACTATGTTCTGAACCAGACCTGTGACACTAGTAATAGATTCCGATGCTTCACTCCATGTTTACTGTATCCCTTGGACCTTCTCATTGACGATGAAACACAGAAATAGCATCGGAATTAAATACAAAAGGCACAATGCCGACTTAAGGACAAGAAGACTGACTCTTCTTACTGACTATGTTCTGAACCAGACCTGTGACACTAGTAATAGATTCCGATGCTTCACTCCATGTTTACTGTATCCCTTGGACCTTCTTATTGACGATGAAACACAGAAATCGCAACGGAATTAAATACAAAAGGCACAATGCCGACTTAAGTACTGTCTATGATTTGAACCATTCCTGTGACACTAGTTATAGATACCGATGCTTCACTCCAGGTTTACTGTATATCTTGGAGCTACTTATTAACGATGAAACACAGAAATTGCATCGGAATTAAATACAAAAGGCACAATGACGACTTAGGTACATGAAGACTGACTCTTCTTACTGTCTATGTTTTGAACCACTCCTGTGACACTAGTTAAAGATTCCGATGCTACACACCAGGTTTACTGTATCCCTTGGACCTTCTTATTGTCGATGAAACACAGAAATTGCATCGGAATTAAATTCAAAAGCCACAATGCCGACTTAAGGACAAGAAGACTGACTCTGCTTACTGACTATGATTTGAACCATTCCTGTGACACTAGTCATAGATTCCGAAGCTTCACTTCAGGTTTACTGTGTCCCTCTGACCTTCTTATTGACGATGAAACACAGAAATTCCATCGGAATTAAATACAAAAGTCACAATGCCACATAAATACAAGAAGACTGTATCTTCTTACTGTCTATGTTTTGAACCATTCCTGTGACACTAGTTATAGATTCCGATGCTTCACTCCTGGTTTACTGTATCCCTTGAACCTTCTTATTGACGATGAAACACAGAAATTGCCTCGGCAATATATACAAAAGGCACAATGCCGACTTAAGGACAAGAAGACTGACTCTATTTACTGACTATGTTTTGAACCATTCCTGTGACACTAGTTATAGATTCCGATGCTTCACTTCAGGATTACTGTATCCCTCGGACCTTCTGATTGACGATGCAACACAGAAATTGCACCGGAATTAAATACAAAAATCACAATGCCGACTTAAGTACAAGAAGACTGACTCTTCTTACTATCTATGATCTGAACCCTTCCACTGACACTAGTTATATATTCCAATGCTTCACTCCAGGTTTACTGTATCCCTTGGACCTTCTTATTGACGATGAAACACTGAAATTGCTTCGGAATTAAATACAAAAGGCAAAATGCCGACTTAGGTACAAGAAGACTGACTCTTCCTACTGTCTATGTTTTGAACCATTCCTGTGACACTCGTTATAAATCCGATGCTTCACTTCAGGTATACTGTATCCCTCTGACCTTCTTATTTACGATGAAACACAGAAATTGCATCGGAATTAAATACAAAAGGCACAATGCCTACTTAAGTACATGAAGACTGACTCTTCTTACTGATTATGTTTTGAACCATTCCTGTGACACTGGTTATAGATTCCGATGCTTCACTCCATGTTAACTGTATCCCTTGGACCTTCTCATTGACGATGAAACACAGAAATTACATCGGAATTAAATACAAAAGGCACAATGCCGACGTAAGGACAAGAAGACTGACTCTTCTTACTGACTATGTTTTGAACCAATCCTGTGACACTAGTTATAGATTCCGATGCCTCACTTCAGGTTTACTGTATCCATCTGACCTTCTTATTGACGATGAAACACAGAAATTGCACCGGAATTAAATACAAAAGGCACAATGCCGACTTAAGTACATGAAGATCGACTCTTCTTACTGACTATGTTAAGAACCATTCCTGTGACACTAGTTATAGATTCCGATGCTTCACTTCAGGTTTACTGTATCCCTTGGACCTTCTTATTGACGATGAAACACAGAAATTGCTTCGGAATTAAATACAAAATTCACAATGCCGACTTAAGTACAAGAAGACTGTATCTTCTTACTGTCTATGTTATGAACCATTCATGTGACAGTAGTTATAGATTCCGATGCTTCACTCCAGGTTTACTGTATGCCTTGGACCTTTTTATTGACGATGAAACACAGAAATTGCATCGGAATTAAATACAAAGGCACAATGCCGACTTAAGGACAAAAAGACTGACTCTTGTTACTGACTATAATTTGAACCATTCCTGTGACACTAGTTATAGATTCCGATGCTTCACATCAGGTTTCCTGTATCCCTTGGACCTTCTTATTGAAGATGAAACACAGAAATTGCATCGGAATTAAATACAAAAGGCACAATGCAGACTTAAGTACAAGAAGACTGACTCTTCCTACTCTCTATGATTTGAACCATTCTGTGACACTAGTTATAGATTCTGATGTGTCACTCCAGGTTCAATGAATCCCTTGGACCTTCTTATTGACGATGCAACACTGAAATTCCATCGGAATTAAATAGAAAAGGCACAATGCCGACTTAAGTTCAAGAAGACTGAATCTTCTTAATGACTATGTTTTGAACCATTCCTGTAACACTAGTTATAGATTCTAATGCTTCACTTGAGGTTTACTGTATCCCTTGGACCTTCTTATTGACGATGAAACACAGAAATTGCATCGGAATTAAATACAAAAGGCACAATGTCGACTTAAGTACATGAAGACTGACTCTTCTTACTGACTATGTTTTGAACCATTCCTGTGACACTAGTAATAGATTCCGATGCTTCACTCCATGTTTACTGTATCCCTTGGACCTTCTCATTGACGATGAAACACAGAAATTGCATCGGAATTAAATACAAAAGGCACAATGCCGACTTAGGGACAAGAAGACTGACTCTTCTTACTGACTATGTTCTGAACCATTCCTGTGACACTAGTTATAGATTCCGATGCCTCACTTCAGGTTTACTGTATCCATCTGACCTTCTTGTTGACGATGAAACACAGTAATTGCACCGGAATTAAATACAAAAGGCACAATGCCCACTTAAGGACAAGAAGACTGACTCTTCTTACTGACTATGATTTGAACCATTCCTGTGACTCTAGTTATAGATTCCGATGCTTCACGTCAGGTTTCCTGTATCCCTTGGACCTTCTTATTGAAGATGAAACACTGAAATTGCATCGGAATTAAATACAAAAGGCAAAATGCCGACTTAAGTACTGTCTATGTTTTGAACCATTCCTGTGACACTAGTTATAGATTCCGATGCTTCACTCGAGGTTTACTATATCCCTTGGACCTTCGTATTGACGATGAAATACAGAAATTGCATCGGAATTAAATACTAAAGGCACAGTGCCGACTTAAGGACAAGAAGACTGACTCTTCTTACTGACTATGTTTTTGAACCAATTCTGTGACACTAGTTATAGATTCCGATGCTTCACTTCAGGTTTACTGTATCCCTCTGACCTTCTTATTGACGATGAAACACGGAAATTGCACCGGAATTAGATACAAAGGCACAATGCCGACTTAAGTACAAGAAGAGTGACTCTTCTTACTGTCTATGTTTTGAACCATTCCATTGACACTAGTTATAGATTCCGATGCTACACTCCAGGTTTACTGTATCCCTTGGATCTTCGTATTGACGATGAAACACTGAAATTGCTTCAGAATTAAATACAAAAGGCCAAATGCCGACTTAAGTACAAGAAGACTGACTCTTCCTACTGTCTATGTTTTGAACCATTCCTGTGACACTAGTTATAAATCCGATGCTTCACTTCAGGTATACTGTATCCCTCTGACCTTCTTATTTACGATGAAACACAGAAATTGCATCGGAATTAAATACAAGAGGCACAATGCCGACTTAAGTACATGAAGACTGACTCTTCTTACTGATTATGTTTTGAACCATTCCTGTGACACTAGTTATAGATTCCGATGCTTCACTCCATGTTTACTGTATCCCTTGGACCTTCTCATTGACGATGAAACACAGAAATTACATCGGAATTAAATACAAAAGGCACAATGCCGACTTAAGGACAAGAAGACTGACTCTTCTTACTGACTATGTTTTGAACCATTCCTGTGACACTAGTTATAGATTCCGATGCCTCACTTCAGGTTTACTGTATCCATCTGACCTTCTTATTGACGATGAAACACAGAAATTGCACCGGAATTAAATACAAAAGGCACAAAGCCGACTTAAGTACATGAAGATCGACTCTTCTTACTGACTATGTTTTGAACCATTCCTGTGACACTAGTTATAGATTCCGATGCATCACTTCAGGTTTACTGTATCCCTTGGACCTTCTTATTGACGATGAAACACAGAAATTGCTTCGGAATTAAATACAAAATTCACAATGCCGACTTAAGTACAAGAAGACTGTATCTTTTTACTGTCTATGTTATGAACCATTCATGTGACAGTAGTTATAGATTCCGATGCTTCACTCCAGGTTTACTGTATGCCTTGGACCTTCTTATTGAAGATGAAACACAGAAATTGCATCGGAATTAAATACAAAAGGCACAATGCAGACTTAAGTACAAGAAGACTGTTTCTTCCCACTCTCTATGATTTGAACCATTTCTGTGACACTAGTTATAGATTCCGATGTGTCACACCAGGTTCACTGAATCCCTTGGATCTTCTTATTGACGATGAAACACTGAAATTCCATCGGAATTAAATAGAAAAGGCACAATGCCGACTTAAGTTCAAGAAGACTGAATCTTCTTAATGACTATGTTTTGAACCATTCCTGTGACACTAGTTATAGATTCTAATGCTTCACTTCAGGTTTACTGTATCCCTTGGACCTTCTTATTGACGATGAAACACAGAAATTGCATCGGAATTAAATACAAAAGGCACAATGTCGACTTAAGTACATGAAGACTGACTCTTCTTACTGACTATGTTTTGAACCATTCCTGTGACACTAGTATTAGATTCCGATGCTTCACTCCATGTTTACTGTATCCCTTGGACCTTCTCATTGACGATGAAACACAGAAATTGCATCGGAATTAAATACAAAAGACACAATGCCGACTTAAGGACAAGAAGACTGACTCTTCTTACTGACTATGTTCTGAACCATTCCTGTGACACTAGTTATAGATTCCGATGCCTCACTTCAGGTTTACTGTATCCATCCGACCTTCTTGTTGACGATGAAACACAGTAATTGCACCGGAATTAAATACAAAAGGCACAATGCCGACTTAAGGACAAGAAGACTGACTCTTCTTACTGACTATGATTTGAACCATTCCTGGACACTAGTTATAGATTCCGATGATTCACGTCAGGTTTCCTGTATCCCTTGGACCTTCTTATTGAAGATGAACCACAGAAATTGCATCGGAATTAAATACAAAAGGCAAAATGCCGACTTAAGTACTGTCTGTGTTTTGAACCATTCCTGTGACACTAGCTATAGATTCCGATGCTTCACTCCAGGTTTACTGTATCCCTTGGAGCTTCTTATTGACGATGAAACACAGAAATTGCATCGGAATTGAATACAAAAGGTACAAGGCCTTCATAAGGACTAGAACACTGACTCATCTTACTGACTATGTTTTTGAACCAATTCTGTGACACTAGTTATAGATTCCGATGCTTCACTTCAGGTTTACTGTATCCCTCTGACCTTCTTATTGACGATGACACACGGAAATTGCACCGGAATTAGATACAAAAGGCACAATGCCGACTTAAGTACAAGAAGAGTGACTCTTCTTACAGTCTATGTTTTGAACCATTCCATTGACACTAGTTATAGATTCCGATGCTACAC
The DNA here is from genome assembly GCF_023864345.2 of Schistocerca serialis cubense. Classification (NCBI taxonomy): domain Eukaryota; kingdom Metazoa; phylum Arthropoda; class Insecta; order Orthoptera; family Acrididae; genus Schistocerca; species Schistocerca serialis. The sequence continues at coordinate 1,074,590,276 of NC_064640.1, read as the reverse complement.
TCCAGGTTTACTGTATCCCTTAAATCTTCGTATTGACGATGAAACTCTGAAATTGCTTCGGAATTAAATACAAAAGGCCAAATGCCGACTTAAGTACAAGAAGACTGGCTGTTCCTACTGTCTATGTTTTGAACCATTCCTGTGACACTAGTTATAAATCCGATGCTTCACTTCAGGTATACTGTAGCCCTCTGACCTTCTTATTTACGATGAAACACAGAAATTGCATCGGAATTAAATACAAGAGGCACAATGCCGACTTAAGTACATGAAGACTGACTCTTCTTACTGATTATGTTTTGAACCATTCCTGTGACACTAGTTATAGATTCCGATGCTTCACTCCATGTTTACTGTATCCCTTGGACCTTCTCATTGACGATGAAACACAGAAATTACATCGGAATTAAATACAAAAGGCACAATGCCGACTTAAGGACAAGAAGACTGACTCTTCTTACTGACTTTGTTTTGAACCATTCCTGTGACACTAGTTATAGATTCCGATGCCTCACTTCAGGTTTACTGTATCCATCTGACCTTCTTATTGACGATGAAACATAGAAATTGCACCGGAATTAAATACAAAAAGCACAATGCCGACTTAAGTACATGAAGATCGACTCTTCTTACTGACTATGTTTGGAACCATTCCTGTGACACTAGTTATAGATTCCGATGCTTCACTTCAGGTTTACTGTATCCCTTGGACCTTCTTATTGACGATGAAACGCAGAAATTGCTTCGGAATTAAATACAAAATTCACAATGCCGACTTAAGTACAAGAAGACTGTATCTTTTTACTGTCTATGTTATGAACCATTCATGTGACAGTAGTTATAGATTCCGATGCTTCACTCCAGGTTTACTGTATGCCTTGGACCTTCTTATTGAAGATGAAACACAGAAATTGCATCGGAATTAAATACAAAAGGCACAATGCAGACTTAAGTACAAGAAGACTGACTCTTCCTACTCTCTATGATTTGAACCATTTCTGTGACACTAGTTATAGATTCCGATGTGTCACTCCAGGTTCACTGAATCCCTTGGATCTTCTTATTGACGATGAAACACTGAAATTCCATCGGAATTAAATGGAAAAGGCACAATGCCGACTTAAGTTCAAGAAGACTGAATCTTCTTAATGACTATGTTTTGAACCATTCCTGTGACACTAGTTATAGATTCTAATGCTTCACTTCAGTATACTGTATCCCTTGGACCTTCTTATTGACGATGAAACACAGAAATTGCATCGGAATTAAATACAAAAGGCACAATGTCGACTTAAGTACATGAAGACTGACTCTTCTTACTGACTATGTTTTGAACCATTCCTGTGACCCTAGTAATAGATTCCAATGCTTCACTCCATGTTTACTGTATCCCTTGGACCTTCTCATTGACGATGAAACACAGAAATTGCATCGGAATTAAATACAAAAGGCACAATGCCGACTTAAGGACAAGAAGACTGACTCTTCTTACTGACTATGTTCTGAACCATTCCTGTGACACTCGTTATAGATTCCGATGCCTCACTTCAGGTTTACTGTATCCATCTGACCTTCTTGTTGACGATGAAACACAGTAATTGCAACGGAATTAAATACAAAAGGCACAATGCCGACTTAAGGACAAGAAGACTGACTCTTCATACTGACTATGATTTGAACCATTCCTGGACACTAGTTATAGATTCCGATGCTTCACGTCAGGTTTCCTGTATCCCTTGGACCTTCTTATTGAAGATGAAACACAGAAATTGCATCGGAATTAAATACAAAAGGCCAAATGCCGACTTAAGTACTGTCTATGTTTTGAACCATTCCTGTGACACTAGCTATAGATTCCGATGCTTCACTCCAGGTTTACTGTATCCCTTGGAGCTTCTTATTGACGATGAAACACAGAAATTGCATCGGAATTGAATACAAAAGGTACAAGGCCTTCATAAGGACAAGAAGACTGACTCATCTTACTGACTATGTTTTGAACCATTCCAGTGACACTAGTTATAGATTCCGATGCTTCACTTCAGGTTTACTGTATCCCCCTGACCCTCCTATTGACAATAAAACACAGAAATTGCACCGGAATTAAATACAAAAGGCACAATGGCGACTTAAGTACAAGAAGACTGACTCTTTTTATTGTCGATGTTTTGAACCATTCCATTGACACTAGTTATAGATTCCGATGCATCACTCCAGGTTTACTGAATCCGTTGGACTATCATATTGACGATGAAACACTGAAATTGCATCGGAATTAAATACAAAAGGCACAATGCCAACTTAAGTTCAACAAGACTGACCCTTCTTACTGACTATGTTTTGAACCATTCCTGTGCAACTGGATATAGATTCTAATGCTTCACTTCAGGTTTACTGTATCCCTTGGACCTTCTTATTGACGATGAAACACAGAAATTGCATCGGAATTAAATACAAAAGGCACAATGCCGACTTAAGTACATGAAGACCGACTCTTCTTACTGACTATGCTTGAACCATTCCTGTGACACTAGTTATAGATTCCGATGCTTCACTTCAGGTTTACTGTATCCCTTGGACGTTCTTATTGACGATAAAACACAGAAATAGCATTGGAATTAAATACAAAAGGCAGAATGCCAACTTAGGTACATGAAGACCGACTCTTCTTACTGACTATGTTTGAACCATTCCTGTGACACTAGTTATAGATTCCAATGCTTCACTTCAGGTTTCCTGTATCCCTTGGACCTTCTTATTGACGATGAAACACCGAAATCGCATCGGAATTAAATACAAAAGGCACAATGACAACTTAGGTACATGAAGACTGACTCTTCTTACTGTCTATGCTTTGAACCATTCCTGTGACACTAGTTATAGATTACGATGCTACACACCAGGTTTACAGTATCCCTTGGACCTTCTTATTGTCGATGAAACACAGAAATTGCATCGGAATTAAATACAAAAGCCACAATGCCGACTTAAGGACAAGAAGACTGACTCTGCTTACTCACTATGTTTTGAACCATTCCTGTGACACTAGTCATAGATTCCGAAGCTTCACTTCAGGTTTACTGTGTCCCTCTGACCTTCTTATTGACGATGAAACACAGACATTCCATCGAAATTAAATACAAAAGGCACAATGCCGACATAAATACAAGAAGACTGTATCATCTTACTGTCTATGTTTTGAACCATTCCTGTGACACTAGTTATAGAATCCGATGCTTCACTTCGGGTTTACTGTATCATTTGGACCTTCTATTGACGATGAAAACAGAAATTACATCGGAATTAAATACGAAAGGCACATTGCCGACTTAAGTACAAAAGGCTCACTCTTCTTACTGACTATGTTTTGAACTATTCCTGTGACACTAGTTATAGATTCCGATGCTTCACTTCAGGTTAACTGTATCCCTTGGACCTTCTTATTGACGATGAAACACAGAAATTGCATCGGAATGAAATACAAAAGGCACAATGCTAACTTAAGTACAAGAAGACTGTATCTTCTTACTGTCTATGTTTTGAACCATTCCTGTGACACTAGTTATAGATTCCGATGGTTCACTCGAGGTTTACTATATCCCTTGGACCTTCGTATTGACGATGAAATACAGAAATTGCATCGGAATTAAATACTAAAGGCACAGTGCCGTATTAAGGACAAGAAGACTGACTCTTCTTACTGACTATGTTTTTGAACCAATTCTGTGACACTAGTTATAGATTCCGATGCTTCACTTCAGGTTTACTGTATCCCTCTGACCTTCTTATTGACGATGAAACACGGAAATTGCACCGGAATTAGATACAAAAGGCACAATGCCGACTTAAGTACAAGAAGAGTGACTCTTCTTACTGTCTATGTTTTGAACCATTCCATTGACACTAGTTATAGATTCCGATGCTACACTCCAGGTTTACTGTATCCCATGGACCTTCGTATTGACGATGAAACACTGAAATTGCTTCGGAATTAAATACAAAAGGCAAAATGCCGACTTAAGTACAAGAAGACTGACTCTTCCTACTGGTTATGTTTTGAACCATTCCTGTGACACTAGTTATAAATACGATGCTTCACTTCAGGTATACTGTATCCCTCTGACATTCTTATTTACGATGAAACACAGAAATTCCATCGGAATTAAATACAAAAGGCACAATGCCGACTTAAGTACATGAAGACTGACTCTTCTTACTGATGATGTTTTGAACCATTCCTGGGACACTAGTTATAGATTCCGATGCTTCACTCCATGTTTACTGTATCCCTTGGACCTTCTCATTGACGATGAAACATAGAAATTACATCGGAATTAAATACAAAAGGCACAATGCCGACTTAAGGACAAGAAGACTGACTCTTCTTACTGACTATATTTTGAATCATTCCTGTGACACTAGTTATAGATTCCGATGCCTCACTTCAGGTTTACTGTATCCATCTGACCTTCTTATTGACGATGAAACACAGAAATCGCTCCGGAATTAAATACAAAAGGCACAATGCCGACTTAAGTACATGAAGATCGACTCTTATTACTGACTATGTTTTGAACCATTCCTGTGACACTAGTTATAGATTCCGATGCTACACACCAGGTTTACTGTATCCCTTGGACCTTCTTATTGTCGATGAAACACAGAAATTGCATCGGAATTAAATTCAAAAGCCACAATGCCGACTTAAGTACAAGAAGACTGACTCTGCTTACTGACTATGTTTTGAACCATTCCTGTGACACTAGTCATAGATTCCGAAGCTTCACTTCAGGTTTACTGTGTCCCTCTGACCTTCTTATTGACGATGAAGCACAGAACTTCCATCGGAATTAAATACAAAAGTCACAATGCTGACATAAATACAAGAAGACTGTATCTTCTTACTGTCTATGTTTTGAACCATTCCTGTGACACTAGTTATAGATTCCGTTGCTTCACTCCTGGTTTACTGTATCCCTTGAACCTTCTCATTGACGATGAAACACAGAAATTGCCTCGGCAATATATACAAAAGGCACAATGCCGACTTAAGGACAAGAAGACTGACTCTATTTACTGACAATGTTTTGAACCATTCCTGTGACACTAGTTATAGAATCCGATGCTTCACTTCAGGTTTACTGTTTCATTTGGACCTTCTATTGACGATGAAAACAGATATTACATCGGAATTAAATACAAAAGGCACAATGCCGAATTAAGTACAAAAAGACTCACTCTTCTTACTGACTATGCTTTGAACCATTCCTGTGACACTAGTTATAGATTCCGAGGCTTCACTTCAGGTTAACTGTGTCGCTTGGACCTTCTTATTGACGATGAAACACAGAAATTGCATCGGAATGAAATACAAAAGGCACAATGCTAACTTAAGTACAAGAAGACTGTATCTTCTTACTGTCTATGTTTTGAACCATTCCTGTGACACTAGTTGTAGATTCCGATGGTTCACTCGAGGTTTACTATATCCCTTGGACCTTCGTATTGACGATGAAATACAGAAATTGCATCGGAATTAAATACTAAAGGCACAGTGCCGACTTAAGGACAAGAAGACTGACTCTTCTTACTGACTATGTTTTTGAACCAATTCTGTGACACTAGTTATAGATTCCGATGCTTCACTTCAGGTTTATTGTATCCCTCTGACCTTCTTATTGACGATGAAACATGGAAATTGCACCGGAATTAGATACAAAAGGCACAATGCCGACTTAAGTACAAGAAGAGTGACTCTTCTTACTGTCTATGTTTTGAACCATTCCATTGACACTAGTTATAGATTCCGATGCTACACCCCAGGTTTACTGTATCCCTTGGACCTTCGTATTGACGATGAAACACGGAAATTGCACCGGAATTAGATACAAAAGGCACAATGCCGACTTAAGTACAAGAAGAGTGACTCTTCTTACTGTCTATGTTTTGAACCATTCCATTGACACTAGTTATAGATTCCGATGCTACACTCCAGGTTTACTGTATCCCTTGGATCTTCGTATTGACGATGAAACACTGAAATTGCTTCGGAATTAAATACAAAAGGCCAAATGCCGACTTAAGTACAAGAAGACTGACTCTTCCTACTGTCTATGTTTTGAACCATTCCTGTGACACTAGTTATAAATCCGATGCTTCACTTCAGGTATACTGTATCCCTCTGACCTTCTTATTTACGATGAAACACAGAAATTGCATCGGTATTAAATACAAGAGGCACAATGCCGACTTAAGCACATGAAGACTGACTCTTCTTACTGATTATTTTTTGAACCATTCCTGTGACACTAGTTATAGATTCCGATGCTTCACTCCATGTTTACTGTATCCCTTGGACCTTCTCATTGACGATGAAACACAGAAATTACATCGGAATTAAAAACAAAAGGCACAATGCCGACTTAAGGACAAGAAGACTGACTCTTCTTACTGACTATGTTTTGAACGATTCCTGTGACACTAGTTATAGATTCCGATGCCTCACTTCAGGTTTACTGTATCCATCTGACCTTCTTATTGACGATGAAACACAGAAATTGCACCGGAATTAAATACAAAAGGCACAATGCCGACTTAAGTACATGAAGATCGACTCTTCTTACTGACTATGTTTTGAACCATTCCTGTGACACTAGTTATAGATTCCGATGCTTCACTTCAGGTTTACTGTATCCCTTGGACCTTCTTATTGACGACGAAACACAGAAATTGCTTCGGAATCAAATACAAAATTCACAATGCCGACTTAAGTACAAGAAGACTGTATCTTTTTACTGTCTATGTTATGAACCATTCATGTGACAGTAGTTATAGATTCCGATGCTTCACTCCAGGTTTACTGTATGCCTTTAACCTTCTTATTGAAGATGAAACACAGAAATTGCATCGGAATTAAATATAAAAGGCACAATGCAGACTTAAGTACAAGAAGACTGACTCTTCCTACTCTCTATGATTTGAACCATTTCTGTGACACTAGTTATAGATTCCGATGTGTCACTCCAGGTTCACTGAATCCCTTATATCTTCTTATTGACGATGAAACACTGAAATTCCATCGGAATTAAATAGAAAAGGCACAATGCCGTCTTAAGTTCAAGAAGACTGAATCTTCTTAATGACTATGTTTTGAACCATTCCTGTGACACTAGTTATAGATTCTAATGCTTCACTTCAGGTTTACTGTATCCCCTGGACCTTCTTATTGACGATGAAACACTGAAATTCCATCGGAATTAAATAGAAAAGGCACAATGCCGTCTTAAGTTCAAGAAGACTGAATCTTCTTAATGACTATGTTTTGAACCATTCCTGTGACACTAGTTATAGATTCTAATGCTTCACTTCAGGTTTACTGTATCCCCTGGACCTTCTTATTGACGATGAAACACAGAAATTGCATCGGAATTAAATACAAAAGGCACAATGCCGACTTAAGGACAAGAAGACTGACTCTTCTTACTGACTATGTTCTGAACCATTCCTGTGACACTAGTTATAGATTCCGATGCCTCACTTCAGGTTTACTGTATCCATCTGACCTTCTTGTTGACGATGAAACACAGTAATTGCACCGGAATTAAATACAAAAGGCACAATGCCGACTTAAGGAGAAGAAGACTGACTCTTCTTACTGACTGCCATTTGAACCATTCCTGGACACTAGTTATAGATTCCGATGCTTCACGTCAGCTTTCCTGTATCCCTTGGACCTTCTTATTGAAGATGAAACACAGAAATTGCATCGGAATTAAATACAAAAGGCAAAATGCCGACTTAAGTACTGTCTATGTTTTGAACCATTCCTGTGACACTAGCTATAGATTCCGATGCTTCACTCCAGGTTTACTGTATCCCTTGGAGCTCCTTATTGACGATGAAACACAGAAATTGCATCGGAATTAAATACAAAATGCAAAATGCCGACTAAAGTACAAGAAGACTGACTCTTCCTACTGTCTATGTTTTGAACCATTTCTGTGACACTAGTTATAGATTCCAATGCTTCACTCCAGGTTTACTGTATCCCTTGGACCTTCTTATTGACGATGAAACACTGAAATTGCATCGCAATTAAATACAAAAGGCAAAATGCCGACTTAAGTACTAGAAGACTGATTCATCTTACTGTCTATGTTTTGAACCATTCCTGTGACTCTAGTTATGGAATCCGATGCTTCACTTCAGGTTTACTGTATCATTTGGACCTTCTATTGACGATGAAAACAGAAATTACATCGGAATTAAATACGAAAGGCACATTGCCGACTTAAGTACAAAAGACTCACTCTTCTTACTGACTATGTTTTGAACCATTCCTGTGACACTAGTTATAGATTCCGATGCTTCACTTCAGGTTAACTGTATCCCTTGGACCTTCTTATTGACGATGAAACACAGAAATTGCATCGGAATGAAATACAAAAGGCACAATGCTAACTTAAGTACAAGAAGACAGTATCTTCTTACTGTCTATGTTTTGAACCATTCCTGTGACACTAGTTATAAATTCCGATGGTTCACTTGAGGTTTACTATATCCCTTGGACCTTCGTTTTGACGATGAAATACAGAAATTGCATCGGAATTAAATACAAAAGGCACAGTGCCGTCTTAAGGACAAGAAGACTGACTCTTCTTACTGACTATGTTTTGAACCATTCCTGTGACACTAGTTATAGATTCCGATGCCTCACTTTAGGTTTACTGTATCCATCTGACCTTCTTATTGACGATGAAACACAGAAATCGCACCGGAATTAAATACAAAAGGCACAATGCCGACTTAAGTACATGAAGATCGACTCTTCTTACTGACTATGTTTTGAACCATTCCTGTGACACTAGTTATAGATTCCGATGCTACACACCAGGTTTACTGTATCCCTTGGACCTTCTTATTGTCGATGAAACACAGAAATTGCATCGGAATTAAATTCAAAAGCCACAATGCCGACTTAAGGACAAGAAGACTGACTCTGCTTACTGACTATGTTTTGAACCATTCCTGTGACACTAGTCATAGATTCCGAAGCTTCACTTCAGGGTTACTGTGTCCCTCTGACCTTCTTATTGACGATGAAACACAGAAATTCCATCGGAATTAAATACAAAAGTCACAATGCCGACATAAATACAAGAAGACTGTATCTTCTTACTGTCTATGTTTTGAACCATTCCTGTGACACTAGTTATAGATTCCGATGCTTCACTCCTGGTTTACTGTATCCCTTGAACCTTCTTATTGACGATGAAACACAGAAATTGCCTCGGCAATATATACAAAAGGCACAATGCCGACTTAAGGACAAGAAGACTGACTCTATTTACTGACTATGTTTTGAACCATTCCTGTGACACTAGTTATAGATTCCGATGCTTCACTTCAGGATTACTGTATCCCTCGGACCTTCTGATTGACGATGCAACACAGAAATGGCACCGGAATTAAATACAAAAATCACAATGCCGACTTAAGTACAAGAAGACTGACTCTTCTTACTATCTATGTTCTGAACCCTTCCACTGACACTAGTTATAGATTCCAATGCTTCACTCCAGGTTTACTGTATCCCTTGGACCTTCTTATTGACGATGAAACACTGAAATTGCATCGGAATTAAATACAAAAGGCAAAATGCCGACTTAAGTACAAGAAGACTGACTCTTCCTACTGTCTATGTTTTGAACCATTTCTGTGACACTAGTTATAGATTCCGATGCTTCACTTCAGGTTTACTGTATCCCTCTGACCTTATTGACGATGAAACACAGAAATTGCATCGCAATTAAATACAAAAGGCACAATACTGACTTAAGTACTAGAAGACTGACTCTTCTTACTGTCTATGTTTTGAACCATTCCTGTGACACTAGTTATAGAATCCGATGCTTCACTTCAGGTTTACTGTTTCATTTGGACCTTCTATTGACGATGAAAACAGAAATTACATCGGAATTAAATACAAAAGGCACAATGCCGACTTAAGTACAAAAAGACTCACTCTTCTTACTGACTATGTTTTGAACCATTCCTGTGACACTAGTTATAGATTCCGAGGCTTCACTTCAGGTTAACTGTATCGCTTGGACCTTCTTATTGACGATGAAACACAGAAATTGCATCGGAATGAAATACAAAAGGCACAATGCTAACTTAAGTACAAGAAGACTGAATCTTCTTACTGTCAATGTTTTGAACCAATCCTGTGACACTAGTTATAGATTCCGATGCTTCACTCGAGGTTTACTATATCCCTTGGACCTTCGTATTGACGATGAAATACAGAAATTGCATCGGAATTAAATACAAAAGGCACAGTGCCGTCTTAAGGACAAGAAGACTGACTCTTCTTACTGACTATGTTTTGAACCATTCCTGTGACACTAGTTATAGATTCCGATGCCTCACTTTAGGTTTACTGTATCCATCTGACCTTCTTATTGACGATGAAACACAGAAATCGCACCGGAATTAAATACAAAAGGCACAATGCCGACTTAAGTACATGAAGATCGACTCTTCTTACTGACTATGTTTTGAACCATTCCTGTGACACTAGTTATAGATTCCGATGCTACACACCAGGTTTACTGTATCCCTTGGACCTTCTTATTGTCGATGAAACACAGAAATTGCATCGGAATTAAATTCAAAAGCCACAATGCCGACTTAAGGACAAGAAGACTGACTCTGCTTACTGACTATGTTTTGAACCATTCCTGTGACACTAGTCATAGATTCCGAAGCTTCACTTCAGGTTTACTGTGTCCCTCTGACCTTCTTATTGACGATGAAACACAGAAATTCCATCGGAATTAAATACAAAAGTCACAATGCCGACATAAATACAAGAAGACTGTATCTTCTTACTGTCTATGTTTTGAACCATTCCTGTGACACTAGTTATAGATTCCGATGCTTCACTCCTGGTTTACTGTATCCCTTGAACCTTCTTATTGACGATGAAACACAGAAATTGCCTCGGCAATATATACAAAAGGCACAACGCCGACTTAAGGACAAGAAGACTGACTCTATTTACTGACTATGTTTTGAACCATTCCTGTGACACTAGTTATAGATTCCGATGCTTCACTTCAGGATTACTGTATCCCTCGGACCTTCTGATTGACGATGCAACACAGAAATGGCACCGGAATTAAATACAAAAATCACAATGCCGACTTAAGTACAAGAAGACTGACTCTTCTTACTATCTATGTTCTGAACCCTTCCACTGACACTAGTTATAGATTCCAATGCTTCACTCCAGGTTTACTGTATCCCTTGGACCTTCTTATTGACGATGAAACACTGAAATTGCATCGGAATTAAATACAAAAGGCAAAATGCCGACTTAAGTACAAGAAGACTGACTCTTCCTACTGTCTATGTTTTGAACCATTTCTGTGACACTAGTTATAGATTCCGATGCTTCACTTCAGGTTTACTGTATCCCTCTGACCTTATTGACGATGAAACACAGAAATTGCATCGCAATTAAATACAAAAGGCACAATACTGACTTAAGTACTAGAAGACTGACTCTTCTTACTGTCTATGTTTTGAACCATTCCTGTGACACTAGTTATAGAATCCGATGCTTCACTTCAGGTTTACTGTTTCATTTGGACCTTCTATTGACGATGAAAACAGAAATTACATCGGAATTAAATACAAAAGGCACAATGCCGACTTAAGTACAAAAAGACTCACTCTTCTTACTGACTATGTTTTGAACCATTCCTGTGACACTAGTTATAGATTCCGAGGCTTCACATCAGGTTAACTGAATCGCTTGGACCTTCTTATTGACGATGAAACACAGAAATTGCATCGGAATGAAATACAAAAGGCACAATGCTAACTTAAGTACAAGAAGACTGAATCCTCTTACTGTCTATGTTTTGAACCAATCCTGTGACACTAGTTATAGATTCCGATGCTTCACTCGAGGTTTACTATATCCCTTGGACCTTCGTATTGACGATGAAATACAGATATTGCATCGGAATTAAATACTAAAGGCACAGTGCCGACTTAAGGACAAGAAGACTGACTCTTCTTACTGGCTATGTTTTTGAACCAATTCTGTGACACTAGTTATAGATTCCGATGCTTCACTTCTGGTTTACTGTATCCCTCTGACCTTCTTATTGACGATGAAACACGTAAATTGCACCGGTATTAGATACAAAAGGCACAATGCCGACTTAAGTACAAGAAGAGTGACTCTTCTTACTGTCTATGTTTTGAACCATTCCATTGACACTAGTTATAGATTCCGATGCTACACTCCAGGTTTACTGTATCCCTTGGACCTTCGAATTGAAGATGAAACACAGAAATTGCATCGGAATTAAATACAAAAGGCAAAATGCCGACTTAAGTACTGTCTATGTTTTGAACCATTCCTGTGACACTAGCTATAGATTCCGATGCTTCACTCCAGGTTTACTGTATCCCTTGGAGCTTCTTATTGACGATGAAACACAGAAATTGCATCGGAATTGAATACAAAAGGTACAAGGCCTTCATAAGGACAAGAAGACTGACTCATCTTACTGACTATGCTTTGAACCATTCCAGTGACACTAGTTATAGATTCCGATGCTTCACTTCAGGTTTACTGTATCCCCCTGACCCTCCTATAGACAATAAAACACAGAAATTGCACCGGAATTAAATACAAAAGGCACAATGCCGACTTAAGTACAAGAAGACTGACTCTTCTTACTGTCTATGTTTTGAACCATTCCATTGACACTAGTTATAGATTCCGATGCTTCACTCCAGGTTTACTGTATCCCTTGGACCTTCTTATTGACGATGAAACACAGAAATTGCATCGGAATTAAATACAAGACGCACAATGCCGACTTAAGGACAAGAAGACTGACTCTTCTTACTGACTATGTTTTTAACCATTCCTGTGACACTAGTTATAAATTCCGAAGCTTCACTTCAGGTATACTGTATCCCTCTGTCCTTCTTATTTACGATGAAACATAGAAATTGCACCGGAATTAAATACAAAATGCACAATGCCTAATTAAGTACAAGAAGACTGACTCTTTTTTTGGTCGATGTTTTGAACCATTCCATTGACACTAGTTATAGATTCCGAATCTTCACTCCAGGTTTACTGAATCCGTTGGACTTTCATATTGACGATGAAACACTGAAATTGCATCGGAATTAAATAGAAAAGGCACAATGCCGACTTAAGTTCAACAAGACTGACCCTTCTTACTGACTATGTTTTGAACCATTCCTGTGCAACTGGATATAGATTCTAATGCTTCACTTCAGGTTTACTGTATCCCTTGGACATTCTTATTGACGATGAAACACAGAAATTGCATCGGAATTAAATACAAAAGGCACAATGCCGACTTAAGTACATGAAGACCGACTCTTCTTACTGACTATGCTTGAACCATTCCTGTGACACTAGTTATAGATTCCGATGCTTCACTTCAGGTTTACTGTATCCCTTGGACGTTCTTATTGACGATAAAACACAGAAATAGCATTGGATTTAAATACAAAAGGCAGAATGCCAACTTAAGTACATTAAGACCGACTCTTCTTACTGACTATGTTTGAACCATTCCTGTGACACTAGTTATAGATTCCGATGCTTCACTTCAGGTTTCCTGTATCCCTTGGACCTTCTTATTGACGATGAAACACCGAAATCGCATCGGAATTAAATACAAAAGGCACAATGCCGACTTAAGTACTGTCTATGTTTTGAACCATTACTGTGACACTAGTTATAGATTCCGATGCTTCACTCCAGGTTTACTGTATAACTTGGACCTACTTATTGACGATGAAACACAGAAATTGCATCGGAATTAAATACAAAAGGCACAATGACGACTTAGGTACATGAAGACTGACTCTTCTTACTGTCTATGCTTTGAACCATTCCTGTGACACTAGTTATAGATTCCGATGCTACACACCAGGTTTACTGTATCCCTTGGACCTTCTTATTGTCGATGAAACACAGAAATTGCATCGGAATTAAATACAAAAGCCACAATGCCGACTTAAGGACAAGAGGACTGACTCTGCTTACTCACTATGTTTTGAACCATTCCTGTGACACTAGTCATAGATTCCGAAGCTTCACATCAGGTTTACTGTGTCCCTCTGACCTTCTTATTGACGATGAAACACAGACATTCCATCGAAATTAAATACAAAAGGCACAATGCCGACTTAAATACAAGAAGACTGTATCTTCTTACTGTCTATGTTTTGAACCATTCCTGTGACACTAGTTATAGATTCCGATGCTTCACTCCTGGTTTACTGAATCCCTTGAACCTTCTTATTGACGATGAAACACAGATATTGCCTCGGCAATAAATACAAAAGGCACAATGCCGACTTTAGGACAAGAAGACTGACTCTGTTCACTGACTATGTTTTGAATCATTCCTGTGACACTAGTTATAGATTCCGATGCTTCACTTCAGGATTAATGTATCCCTCGGACCTTCTTATTGACGATGCAACACAGAAATTGCACCGGAATTAAATACAAAATGCACAATGCCGACTTAAGTACAAGAAGACTGACTCTTCTTACTGTCTATGTTTTGAACCATCCCATTGACACTAGTTATAGATTCCGATGCTTCACTCCAGGTTTACTGTATCCCTTGGACCTTCTTATTGACGATGACACACAGATATTGCATCGGAATTAAATACAAGACGCACAATGCCGACTTAAGGACAAGAAGACTGACTCTTCTTACTGACTATGTTTTTAACCATTCCTGTGACACTAGTTACAAATTCCGAAGCTTCACTTCAGGTATACTGTATCCCTCTGTCCTTCTTATTTACGATGAAACATAGAAATTGCACCGGAATTAAATACAAAATGCACAATGCCTAATTAAGTACAAGAAGACTGACTCTTTTTTTGGTCGATGTTTTGAACCATTCCATTGACACTAGTTATAGATTCCGATGCTTCACTCCAGGTTTACTGAATCCGTTGGACTTTCATATTGACGATGAAACACTGAAATTGCATCGGAATTAAATAGAAAAGGCACAATGCCGACTTAAGTTCAACAAGACTGACCCTTCTTACTGACTATGTTTTGAACCATTCCTGTGCAACTGGATATAGATTCTAATGCTTCACTTCAGGTTTACTGTATCCCTTGGACATTCTTATTGACGATGAAACACAGAAACTGCATCGGAATTAAATACAAAAGGCACAATGCCGACTTAAGTACATGAAGACCGACTGTTCTTACTGACTATGCTTGAACCATTCCTGTGACACTAGTTATAGATTCCGATGCTTCACTTCAGGTTTACTGTATCCCTTGGACGTTCTTATTGACGATAAAACACAGAAATAGCATTGGAATTAAATACAAAAGGCAGAATGCCAACTTAAGTACATTAAGACCGACTCTTCTTACTGACTATGTTTGAACCATTCCTGTGACACTAGTTATAGATTCCGATGCTTCACTTCAGGTTTCCTGTATCCCTTGGACCTTCTTATTGACGATGAAACACCGAAATCGCATCGGAATTAAATACAAAAGGCACAATGCCGACTTAAGTACTGTCTATGTTTTGAACCATTACTGTGACACTAGTTATAGATTCCGATGCTTCACTCCAGGTTTACTGTATAACTTGGACCTACTTATTGACGATGAAACACAGAAATTGCATCGGAATTAAATACAAAAGGCACAATGACGACTTAGGTACATGAAGACTGACTCTTCTTACTGTCTATGCTTTGAACCATTCCTGTGACACTAGTTATAGATTCCGATGCTACACACCAGGTTTACTGTATCCCTTGGACCTTCTTATTGTCGATGAAACACAGAAATTGCATCGGAATTAAATACAAAAGCCACAATGCCGACTTAAGGACAAGAGGACTGACTCTGCTTACTCACTATGTTTTGAACCATTCCTGTGACACTAGTCATAGATTCCGAAGCTTCACTTCAGGTTTACTGTGTCCCTCTGACCTTCTTTTTGACGATGAAACACAGACATTCCATCGAAATTAAATACAAAAGGCACAATGCCGACATAAATACAAGAAGACTGTATCTTCTTACTGTCTATGTTTTGAACCATTCCTGTGACACTAGTTATAGATTCCGATGCTTCACTCCTGGTTTACTGAATCCCTTGAACCTTCTTATTGACGATGAAACACAGAAATTGCCTCGGCAATAAATACAAAAGGCACAATGCCGACTTAAGGACAAGAAGACTGACTCTGTTCACTGACTATGTTTTGAATCATTCCTGTGACACTAGTTATAGATTCCGATGCTTCACTTCAGGATTAATGTATCCCTCGGACCTTCTTATTGACGATGCAACACAGAAATTGCACCGGAATTAAATACAAAAAACACAATGCCGACTTAAGTACAAGAAGACTGACTCTTCTTACTATCTATGTTCTGAACCCTTCCACTGATACTAGTTATAGATTCCAATGCTTCACTCCAGGTTTACTGTATCCCTTGGACCTTCTTATTGACGATGAAACACTGAAATTGCATCGGAATTAAATACAAAAGGCAAAATGCCGACTTAAGTACAAGAAGACTGACTCTTCCTACTGTCTATGTTTTGAACCATTTCTGTGACACTAGTTGTAGATTCCAATGCTTCACTCCAGGTTTACTGTATCCCTTGGACCTTCTTATTGACTTTGAAACACGGAAATTGCACCGGAATTAGATACAAAAGGCACAATGCCGACTTAAGTACAAGAAGAGTGACTCTTCTTACTGTCTATGATTTGAACCATTGCATTGACACTAGTTA
This sequence comes from Schistocerca serialis cubense, assembly GCF_023864345.2. Taxonomy (NCBI): domain Eukaryota; kingdom Metazoa; phylum Arthropoda; class Insecta; order Orthoptera; family Acrididae; genus Schistocerca; species Schistocerca serialis. Next base: position 1,074,573,398 of record NC_064640.1, on the reverse strand, counting down.
TAGATTCCGATGCTACACTCCAGGTTTACTGTATCCCTTGGACCTTCGTATTGACGATGAAACACTGAAATTGCTTCGGAATTAAATACAAAAGGCAAAATGCCGACTTAAGTACAAGAAGACTGACTCTTCCTACTGTCTATGTTTTGAACCATTCCTGTGACACTAGTTATAAATCCGATGCTTCACTTCAGGTATACTGTATCCCTCTGACCTTCTTATTTACGATGAAACACAGAAATTCCATCGGAATTAAATACAAAAGGCACAATGCCGACTTAAGTACATGAAGACTGACTCTTCTTACTGATTATGTTTTGAACCATTCCTGTGACACTAGTTATAGATTCCGATGCATCACTCCAGGTTTACTGTATCCCTTGGACCTTCTCATTGACAATGAAACACAGAAATTACATCGGAATTAAATTCAAAAGGCACAATGCCGACTTAAGGACAAGAAGACTGACTCTTCTTACTATGTGTTGAACCATTCCTGTGACACTAGTTATAGATTCCGATGCCTCACTTCAGGTTTACTGTATCCATCTGACCTTCTTATTGACGATGAAACACAGAAATCGCACCGGAATTAAATACAAAAGGCACAATGCCGACTTAAGTACATGAAGATCGACTCTTCTTACTGACTAAGTTTTGAACCATTCCTGTGACACTAGTTATAGATTCCGATGCTTCACTTCAGGTGTACTGTATCCCTTGGACCATCTTATTGAAGATGAAACACAGAAATTGCATCGGAATTAAATACAAAATTCACAATGCCGACTTAAGTACAAGAAGACTGTATCTTCTTACTGTCTATGTTATGAACCATTCATGTGACAGTAGTTATAGATTCCGATGCTTCACTCCAGGTTTACTGTATGCCTTGGACCTTCTTATTGACGATGAAACACAGAAATTGCATCGGAATTAAATACAAAGGCACAATGCCGACTTAAGGACAAAAAGACTTACTCTTCTTACTGACTATAATTTGAACCATTCCTGTGACACTAGTTATAGATTCCGATGCTTCACATCAGGTTTCCTGTATCCGTTGGACCTTCTTATTTAAGATGAAACACAGAAATTGCATCGGAATTAAATACAAAAGGCACAATGCAGACTTAAGTACAAGAAGACTGACTCTTCCTACTCTCTATGATTTGAACCATTTCTGTGACACTAGTTATAGATTCCGATGTGTCACTCCAGGTTCACTGAATCCCTTGGACCTTCTTATTGACGATGAAACACTGAAATTAAATCGGAATTAAATAGAAAAGGCACAATGCCGACTTAAGTTCAAGAAGACTGAATCTTCTTAATGACTATGTTTTGAACCATTCCTGTGACACTAGTATTAGATTCTAATGCTTCACTTCAGGTTTACTGTATCCCTTGGACCTTCTTATTGACGATGAAACACAGAAATTGCATCGGAATTAAATACTAAAGGCACAATGTCGACTTAAGTACATGAAGACTGACTCTTCTTACTGACTATGTTTTGAACCATTCCTCTGACACTAGTAATAGATTCCGATGCTTCACTCCATGTTTACTGTATCCCTTGGACCTTCTCATTGACGATGAAACACAGAAATTGCATCGGAATTAAATACAAAAGGCACAATGCCGACTTAAGGACAAGAAGTTTGACTCTTCTTACTGACTATGTTCTGAACCATTCCTGTGACACTAGTTATAGATTTCGATGCCTCACTTCAGGTTTACTGTATCCATCTGACCTTCTTGTTGACGATGAAACACAGTAATTGCACCGGAATTAAATACAAAAGCCACAATGCCGACTTAAGTACTGTCTATGTCTTGAACCATTCCTGTGACACTAGCTATAGATTCCGATGCTTCACTCCAGGTTTACTGTATCCCTTGGAGCTTGATATTGACGATGAAACACAGAAATTGCATCGGAATTGAATACAAAAGGTACAAGGCCTTCATAAGGACAAGAAGACTGACTCTTCTTACTGACTATGTTTTGAACCATTCCAGTGACACTAGTTATAGATTCCGATGCTTCACTTCAGGTTTACAGTATCCCCCTGACCCTCCTATTGACAATAAAACACAGAAATTGCACCGGAATTATTTACAAAAGGCACAATGCCGACTTAAGTACAAGAAGACTGACTCTTCTTACTGTCTATGTTTTGAACCATTCCATTGACACTAGTTATAGATTCCGATGCTTCACTCCAGGTTTACTGTATCCCTTGGACCTTCATATTGACGATGAAACACTGAAATTGCATCGGAATTAAATAGAAAAGGCACAATGCCGACTTAAGTTCAAGAAGACTGACCCCTCTTACTGACTATGTTTGAACCATTCCTGTGCAACTGGTTATAGATTCTAATGCTTCACTTCAGGTTTACAGTATCCCTTGGACCTTCTTATTGACGATGAAACACAGAAATTGCATCGGAATTAAATACAAAAGGCACAATGCCGACTTAAGTACATGAAGACCGACTCTTCTTACTGAGTATGTTTTGAACCATTCCTGTGGCACTAGTTATAGATTCCGATGCTTCACTTCAGGTTTCCTGTATCCCTTGGACCTTCTTATTGACGATGAAACACAGAAATCGCATCGGAATTAAATACAAAAGGCACAATGCCGACTTAAGTACTGTCTATGTTTTGAACCATTCCTGTGACCCTAGTTATAGATTCCGATGCTTCACTCCAGGTTTACTGTATAACTTTTCGCTACTTATTAACGATGAAACACAGAAATTGGATCGGAATTAAATACAAATGCACAATGACGACTTATTTACATGAAGACTGACTCTTCTTACTGTCTATGTATTGAACCATTCCTGTGACACTAGTTATAAATTCCGATGCTACACTCCAGGTTTACTGTATCCCTTGGACCTTCTTATTGACGATGAAACACAGAAATTGATCGGAATTAAATACAAAAGGCAAAATGCCGATTTAAGTACAAGAAGACTGACTCTTCCTACTGTCTATGTTTTGAACCATTCCTGTGACACTAGTTATAGATTCCGATGCTTCACTTCAGGTTTACAGTATCCCTCTGACCTTATTGACGATGAAACACAGAAATTGCATCGGAATTAAATACAAAAGGCACAATACCGACTTAAGTACTAGAAGACTGACTCTTCTTACTGTCTATGTTTTGAATCATTCCTGTGACACTAGTTATAAATCCGATGCTTCACTTCAGGTATACTGTATCCCTCTGACCTTCTTATTTACGATGATACACTGAAATTGCATCGGAATAAATACAAAAGGCACAATACCGACTTAAGTACATGAAGACTGACTCTTCTTACTGACTATGCTTGAACCATTCCTGTGACAATAGTTATAGATTCCGATGCTTCACTTCAGGTTTACTGTATCCCTTGGACCTTCTTATTGACGATGAAACACAGAAATTGCATCGGAATTAAATACAAAAGGCACAATGACGACATAGGTACATGAAGACTGACTCTTCTTACTGTCTATGCTTTGAACCATTCCTGTGACACAAGTTATAGATTCCGATGGTACACACCAGGTTTACTGTATCCCTTGGACCTTCTTATTGTCGATGAAACACAGAAATTGCATCGGAATTTAATACAAAAGCCACAATGCCGACTTAAGGACAAGAAGACTGACTCTGCTTACTCACTATGTTTCGAACCATTCCTGTGACACTAGTCATAGATTCCGAACCTTCACTTCAGGTTTACTGTGTCCCTCTGACCTTCTTATTGACGATGAAACACAGACATTCCATCGAAATGAAATACAAAATGCACAATGCCGACATAAGTACAAGAAGACTGTATCTTCTTACTGTCTATGTGTTGAACCATTCCTGTGACACTAGTTATAGATTCCGATGCTTCACTCCTGGTTTACTGTATCCCTTGGACATTCTTATTGACGATGAAACACAGAAATTGCATCGGCAATGAATACAAAAGGCACAATGCCGACTTAAGGACAAGAAGACTGACTCTACTTACTGACTATGTTTTGAACCATTCTTGTGACACTAGTTATAGATTCCGATGCTTCACTTCAGGTTTACTGTATCCCTCTGACCTTCTTATTGACGATGCAACAAAGAAATTGCACCGGAATTAAATACAAAAATCACAATGCCGACTTAAGTACAAGAAGACTGACTCCTCTTACTATCTATGTTTTGAACCCTTCCACTGACACTAGTTATAGATTCCGGTGCTTCACTCCAGGTTTACAGTATCCCTTGGACCTTCTTATTGACGATGAAACACAGAAATTGCATCGGAATTAAATACAAAAGGCAAAATGCCGACTTAAGTACAAGAAGACTGACTCTTCCTACTGTCTATGTTTTGAACCATTCCTGTGACACTAGTTATAGATTCCTATGCTTCACTTCAGGTTTACTGTATCCCTCTGACCTTATTGACGATGAAACACAGAAATTGCATCGGAATTAAATACAAAAGGCACAATACCGACTTAAGTCCTAGAAGACTGACTCTTCTTACTGTCTATGTTTTGAACCATTTCTGTGACACTAGTTATAGAATCCGATGTTTCACTTCAGGTTTACTGTATCATTTGAGCTTCTTATTGACGATGAAAACAGAAATCACATCGGAATTAAATACAAAAGGCACAATGCCGACTTAAGTACAAAAGACTCACACTTCTTACTGACTATCTTTTGAACCATTCCTGTGACAATAGTTACAGATTCCGATGCTTCACTTCAGTTTGGCTGTATCCCTAGGACCTTCTTATTGACGATGAAATACAGAAATTGCATCGGACTGAAATTCAAAAGGCACAATGCTAACTTAAGTACAAGAAGGCTGTATCTTCTTACTGTCTATGTTTTGAACCAATCCTGTGTCACTAGTTATAGATTCCGATGCTTCACTCCAGGGTTACTGTATCCCTTGGACCTTCGTATTGACGATGAAACACAGAAATTGCATCGGAATTAAATACAAAAGGCACAGTGCCGACTTAAGCACAAGAAGACTGACTCTTCTTACTGACTATGTTTTTGAACCAATTCTGTGATACTAGTTATAGATTCCGATGCTTCACTTCAGGATTACTGTATCCCTCTTACCTTCTTATTGACGATGAAACACAGAAATTGCACCGAAATTAGATACAAGGCACAATGCCGACTTAAGTACAAGAGGAGTGACTCTTCTTACTGTCTATGTTTTGAACCATTCCATTGACACTAGTTATAGATTCCGATGCTACACTCCAGGTTTACTGTATCCCTTGGACTTTCGTATTGACGATGAAACACTGAAATTCCTTAGGAATTAAATACAAAAGGCAAAATGCTGACTTAAGTACAAGAAGATAGACTCTTCTTAATGTCTATGACTTGATCCATTCCTGTGACACTAGTTATAGATTCCGATGCTTCACTCCTCGTTTACTGTATCCCATGGACCTTCTTATTGACGATGAAACACAGAAAATGCACCGGAATTAATTACAAAAGGCACAATGCCAACTTAAGTACATTAAGACCGACTCTTCTTACTATGTTTTGAACCATTCCTGTGACACTAGTTATAGATTCCGATGCTTCACTTTAGGTTTACTGTATCCCATGGACCTTCTTATTGACGATGAAACACAGAAATTGCACCGGAATTAAATACAGAAGGCACAATGCCGACTTAAGTACATTAAGACCGACTCTTCTTACTGACTATGTTTTGAACCATTCCTGTGACACTTGTTATAGATTCCGATGCTTCACTTCAGGTTTACTGTATCCCTTGGACCTTCATATTAACGATGAAACACCGAAATTGCATCGGAATTAAATAGATTAGGCATATATGCCGACTTAAGTACAAAAAGACCGACTCTTCCTACTGACTATGTTTTCAAACATTCCTGTGACACTAGTTATAGATTCCTATGCTTCACTTCAGGTTTACTGTATCCCTTGGACCCTCTCTTTGACGATGAAACACAGAAATTGCATCGGCATTAAATACAAAAGGCATAATGACGACTTAAGTACTGTCTATGTTTTGAACCATTCCTGTGACACTAGTTATAAATTCCGATGCTTCACGACAGGTTTACTGTATACCTTGGACCTTCTTATTGACGATGAAACACAGAAATAGCTTCGGAATTAAATACAAAAGGCACAAGGCCGATTTAAGGGCAAGAAGACTGACTCTTCTTACTGGCTATGTTTTGAACCATTCCTGTGACACTAGTTATAGATTCCGATGCTTCACCTCAGGTTTATTGTATCCCTCTGACCTTCTTATTGACGATGAAACACAGAGATTGCACCGGAATTAAATACAAGATGCACAATGCCAACTTAAGTACAAGAAGACTCACTCTTCTTACAGATTATGTTTTGAACCATTCCTGTGACACTAGTTATAGATTCCGATGCCTCACTTCAGGTTTACTGTCTCCCTTTGACCTTCTTATTGACGATGAAACACAGAAATTGCATCGGAATTAAATACAAAAGGCACAATTCCGACTTAAGTACAAGAAGACTGTATCTTGTTACCGTCTATGTTTTGAACTATTCCTGTGACACTAGTTATTGATTTCGATGCTTCACTCCAGGTTTACTGTATCCCTTGGACCTTCTTATTGAGGATGAAACTCTGAAATAGCATCGGAATTAAATACAAAAGGCACAATGCCGACTTAAGGACAAGAAGACTGACTCTTCTTACTGACTATGTTTTGAACCATTGCTGTGACCCTAGTTATAGATTCCGATGCTTCACTTCAGGTTTACTGTATCATTTGGACCTTCTTATTGACGATGAAACATAGAAATTACATCGGTATTATATACAAAATGCACAATGCCGACTTAAGTACAAAAAGACTGACTCTTGTTACTGACTATGGTTTGAACCATTCCATTGACACTATTTATAGATTCCGATACTTCACTCCCGGTTTACTGTATCCCTTGGACCTTCTTATTGACGATGAAACACTGAAATTGCATCGGAAAAAAATAGAAAAGGCACAATGCCGACTTAAGTACAAGAAGACTCACTCTTCTTACTGACTATGCTTTGAACCATTCCTGTGACACTAGTTATAGATTCCGATGCTTCACTTCAGGTTTACTGTATCCCTTGTACCTTCTTATTGACGATGAAACACAGAAATTGCATCGGAATTAAATACAAAAGGCACAATGCCGACTTAAGTACATGAAGACTGACTCTTCTTACTGACTATGATTTGAACCATTCCTCTGACACTAGTTATAGATTCAGATGCTAAACTCCTGGTTTACTGTATCCCTTGGACCTTCTTATTGACGATGAAACACTGAAATTGCATCGGAATTAAATAGAAAAGGCACAATGCCGACTTAAGTACAAGAAGAGTTACTCTTCTTACTGTCTATGTTTTGAACCATTCCATTGACACTAGTTATAGATTCCGATGCTTCACTTCAGGTTTACTGTATCATTTGGACCTTCTTATTGACGATGAAACACAGAAATTACATTGGTATTAAATACAAAACGCACAATGCCGAATTAAGTACATAAAGACAGACTCTGGTTACTGACTATGCTTTGAACCATTCCATTGACACTATTTATAGATTCCGATACTTCACTTCAGGTTTACTGTATCCCTTGGACTTTCTAATTGACGATGAAACACTGAAATTGCATCGGAATTAAATAGAAAAGGCACAATGCCGACTTAAGTACAAGAATACTCACTCTTCTTACTGACTATGCTTTGAACCATTCCTGTGACACTAGTTATAGATTCCGATGCTTCACTTCAGGTTTACTGTATCCCTTGTACCTTATTATTGACGATGAAACACAGAAATTGCATCGGAATTAAATACAAAAGCCACAACCCGACTTAAGTTCATGAAGACTGACTCTTCTTACTAACTATGATTTGAACCATTCCTCTGACACTAGTTATAGATTCCGATGCTAAACTCCTGGTTTACTGTATCCCTCTGACCTTCTTATTGACGATGAAACACAGAAATTGCACCGAAATTAAATACAAAAGGCACAATGCCGACTTAAGTACAAGAAGACAGACTCTTCTTACTGTCTATGTTTTGAACCATTCCATTGACACTAGTTATAGATTCCGAAGCTTCACTTCAGGTTTACTGTATCATTTCGACCTTCTTATTGACGATGAAACTACGAAATTACATCGGAATTAAATACAAAAGCACAATGCCGACTTAAGTACAAAAAGACTGACTCTTGTTACTGACTATGTTTTGAACCATTCCTGTGACACTAGTTATAGATTCCGATGCTTCACTTCAGGTTTAGTGTATCCCTCTGACCTTCTTATTGACGATGAAACACAGAAATTGCATCGGAATCAAATAGAAAAGGCACAATGCCGACTTAAGTACAAGAAGACTGACTCTTCTAACTGTCTATGTTTTGAACCATTAGTGTGACACTAGTTATAGATTCCGATGCTTGACTTAAGGTTTGCTGTATCCCACTGACCTTCTTATTGACGATGAAACACAGAAACTGCACCGGAATTAAATAAAAAACGCGCAATGCCGACTTAAGTACATGAAGACCGACTCTTCTTACTGACTATGTTTTGAACCATTCCTGTGACACTAGTTATAGATTCCGATGCTTCACTTCAGGTTTACTGTATCCCTTGGACCTTCTTATTGACGATGAAACACGGAAATTGCATCGGAATTTAATACAAAAGGCACAATGCCCACTCAAATACACGAAGACTGACTCTTCTTCTTGTCTAAGTTTTGAACCATTCCTGTGACACTAGTTATAGATTCCGATGCTTCACTTCAGGGTTACTGTATCCGTCTGACCTACGTATTAACGATGAAACACAGAAATTGCATCGGAATCAAATAGAAAATGCACAATGCCGACTTAAGTACAAAAAGACTGACTCTTGTTACTGACTATGCTTTGAACCATTCCATTGACACTATTTATAGATTCCGATACTTCACTCCAGGTTTACAGTATCCCTTGGACCTTCTTATTGACGATGAAACACTGAAATTGCATCGGAATTAAATAGAGAAGGCACAATGCCGACTTAAGTACAAGAAGACTCACTCTTCTTACTGTCTATGCTTTGAACCATTCCTGTGACACTAGTTATAGATTCCGATGCTTCACTTCAGGTTTACTGTATCCCTTGTACCTTCTTTTTGACGATGAAACACAGAAATTGCATCGCAATTAACTACAAAAGGCACAATGCCGACTTAAGTACATGAAGACTGACACTTCTTACTGACTATGATTTGAACCATTCCTCTGACACTAGTTATAGATTCCGATGCTAAACTCCTGGTTTACTGTATCCCTTGGACCTTCTTATTGACGATGAAACACTGAAATTGCATCGGAATTAAATAGAAAAGGCACAATGCCGACTTAAGTACAAGAAGAGTGACTCTTCTTACTGTCTATGTTTTGAACCATTCCATTGACACTATTTATAGATTCCGATACCTCACTCCAGGTTTACTGTATCCCTTGGACCTTCTAATTGACAATGATACACTGAAATTGCATCGGAATTAAATAGAAAAGGCACAATGCCGACTTAAGTACAAGAAGACTCACTCTCCTTACTGACTATGCTTCGAACCATTCCTGTGACACTAGTTATAGATTCCGATGCTTCACTTCAGGTTTACTGTATCCCTTGTACCTTCTTATTGACGATGAAACACAGAAATTGCATTGGAATTAAATACAAAAGGTACAATGCCGACTTAAGTTCAAGAAGACTGACTCTTCTTACTGACTATGATTTGAACCATTCCTCTGACACTAGTTATAGATTCCGATGCTAAACTCCTGGTTTACTGTATCCCTTGGACCTTCTTATTGGCGATGAAACACTGAAATTGCATCGGAATTAAATAGAAAAGGCACAATGCCGACTTAAGTACAAGAAGACTGACTCTTCTTACTGTCTATGTTTTGAACCATTCCATTGACACTAGTTATAGATTCCGATGCTTCACTTCAGGTTTACTGTATCATTTGGACCTTCTTATTGACGATGAAACACAGAAATTACATCGGTATTAAATTCAAAATGCACAATGCCGAATTAAGTACAAAAAGACAGACTCTTGTTACTGACTATGCTTTGAACCATTCCATCGACTCTATTTATAGATTCCGATACTTCACTCCAGGTTTACTGTATCCCTTGGACCTTGTTATTGACGATGAAACACTGAAATTGCATCGGAATTAAATAGAAAAGGCACAATGCCGACTTAAGTACAAGAAGACTCACTCTTCTTACTGACTATGCTTTGAACCATTCCTGTGACCCTAGTTATAGATTCTGATGCTTCACTTCGGGTTTACTGTATCCCTCTGACCTTCTTATTGACGATGAAACACAGAAATTGCACCGAAATTAAATACAAAAGGCACAATGCCGACTTAAGTACAAGAAGACAGACTCTTCTTACTGTCTCTTTTTTGAACCATTCCATTTACACTAGTTATAGATTCCGAAGCTTCACTTCAGGTTTACTGTATCATTTCGACCTTCTTATTGACGATGAAACACCGAAATTACATCGTAATTAAATACAAAAGCACAATGCCGACTTAAGTACAAAAAGACTGACTGTTGTTACTGACTATGTTTTGAACCATTCCTGTGACACTAGTTATAGATTCCGATGCTTCACTTCAGGTTTACTGTATCCCTCTGACCTTCTTATTGACGATGAAACACAGAAATTGCATCGGAATCAAATAGAAAATGCATAATGCCGGCTTAAGTACAAGAAGCCTGACTCTTCTAACTGTCTATGTTTTGAACCATTAGTGTGATACTAGTTATAGATTCCGATGCTTGACTTCAGGTTTACTGTATCCCTCTGACCTTCTTATTGACGATGAAACACAGAAACTGCACCGGAATTAAATAAAAAACGCACAATGCCGACTTAAGTACATGAAGACCGACTCTTCTTACTGACTATGTTTTGAACCATTCCTGTGACACTAGTTATAGATTCCGATGCTTCACTTCAGGTTTACTGTATCCCTTGGACCTTCTTATTGACGATGAAACACGGAAATTGCATCGGAATTTAATACAAAAGGCAGAATGCCGACTCAAATACACGAAGACTGACTCTTCTTCTTGTCTAAGTTTTGAACCATTCCTGTGACAATAGTTATAGATTCCGATGCTTCACTTCAGGGTTACTCTATCCGTCTTACCTTCTTATTCACGATGAAACACAGAAATTGCATCCGAATCAAATAGAAAATGCACAATGCCGACTTAAGTACAAAAAGACTGACTCTTGTTACTGACTATGCTTTGAACCATTCCATTGACACTATTTATAGATTCCGATACTTCACTCCAGGTTTACTGTATCCCTTGGACCTTCTTATTGACGATGAAACACTGAAATTGCATCGGAATTAAATAGAAAAGGCACAATGCCGACTTAAGTACAAGAAGACTCACTCTTCTTACTGACTATGCTTTGAACCATTCCTGTGACACTAGTTATAGATTCCGATGCTTCACTTCAGGTTTACTGTATCCCTTGTACCTTCTTATTGACGATGAAACACAGAAATTGCATCGGAAGTAAATACAAAAGGCACAATGCCGACTTAAGTACATGAAGACTGACTCTTCTTACTGACTATGATTTGAACCATTCCTCTGACACTAGTTATAGATTCCGATGCTAAACTCCTGGTTTACTGTATCCCTTGGACCTTCTTATTGACGATGAAACACTGAAATTGCATCGGAATTAAATAGAAAAGGCACAATGCCGACTTAAGTACAAGAAGAGTGACTCTTCTTACTGTCTATGTTTTGAACCATTCCATTGACACTAGTTATAGATTCCGATGCTTCACTTCAGGTTTACTGTATCATTTGGACCTTCTTATTGACGATGAAACACAGAAATTACATCGGTATTAAATACAAAATGCACAATGCCGAATTAAGTACAAAAAGACAGACTCTTGCTACTGACTATGCTTTGAACCATTCCATTGACACTATTTATAGATTCCGATACTTCACTCCAGGTTTACTGTATCCCTTGGACCTTCTAATTGACGATGAAACACTGAAATTGCATCGGAATTAAATAGAAAAGGCACAATGCCGACTTAAGTACAAGAAGACTCACTCTTCTTACTGACTATGCTTTGAACCATTCCTGTGACACTAGTTATAGATTCCGATGCTTCACTTCAGGTTTACTGTATCCCTTGTACCTTCTTATTGACGATGAAACACAGAAATTGCATCGGAATTAAATACAAAAGGCACAATGCCGACTTAAGTTCATGCAGACTGACTCTTCTTACTGACTATGATTTGAACCATTCCTCTGACACTAGTTATAGATTCCGATGCTAAACTCCTGGTTTACTGTATCCCTTGGACCTTCTTATTGGCGATGAAACACTGAAATTGCATCGGAATTAAATAGAAAAGGCACAATTCCGACTTAAGTACAAGAAGACTGACTCTTCTTACTGTCTATGTTTTGAACCATTCCATTGACACTAGTTATAGATTCCGATGCTTCACTTCAGGTTTACTGTATCATTAGGACGTTCTTATTGACGATGAAACACAGAAATTACATCGGTATTAAATTCAAAATGCACAATGCCGAATTAAGTACAAAAAGACAGACTCTTGTTACTGACTATGCTTTGAACCATTCCATCGACACTATTTATAGATTCCGATACTTCACTCCAGGTTTACTGTATCCCTTGGACCTTCTTATTGACGATGAAACACTGAAATTGCATCGGAATTAAATAGAAGAGGCACAATGCCGACTTCAGTACAAGAAGACTCACTCTTCTTACTGACTATGTTTTGAACCATTCCTGTGACACAAGTTATAGATTCTGATGCTTCACTTCAGGTTTACTGTATCCCTCTGACCTTCTTATTGACGATGAAACACAGAAATTGCACCGAAATTGAATACAAAAGGCACAATGCCGACTTAAGTACAAGAAGACAGACTCTTCTTACTGTCTATGTTTTGAACCATTCCATTGACACTAGTTATAGATTCCGATGCTTGACTTCAGGTTTACCGTATCCCTCTGACCTTCTTATTGACGATGAAACACAGAAACTGCACCGGAATTAAATAAAATACGCACAATGCCGACTTAAGTACATGAAGACCGACTCTTCTTACTGACTATGTTTTGAACCATTCCTGTGACACTAGTTATAGATTCCGATGCTTCACTTCAGGTTTACTGTATCCCTTGGACCTTCTTATTGACGATGAAACACGGAAATTGCATCGGAATTTAATACAAAAGGCACAATGCCGACTCAAATACACGAAGACTGACTCTTCTTCTTGTCTAAGTTTTGAACCATTCCTGTGACACTAGTTATAGATTCCGATGCTTCACTTCAGGGTTACTGTATCCGTCTGACCTACGTATTCACGATGAAACACAGAAATTGCATCGGAATCAAATAGAAAATGCACAATGCCGACTTAAGTACAAAAAGACTGACTCTTGTTACTGACTATGCTTTGAACCATTCCATTGGCACTATTTATAGATTCCGATACTTCACTCCAGGTTTACAGTATCCCTTGGACCTTCTTATTGACGATGAAACACTGAAATTGCATCGGAATTAAATAGAGAAGGCACAATGCCGACTTAAGTACAAGAAGACTCACTCTTCTTACTGTCTATGCTTTGAACCATTCCTGTGACACTAGTTATAGATTCCGATGCTTCACTTCAGGTTTACTGTATCCCTTGTACCTTCTTTTTGACGATGAAACACAGAAATTGCATCGCAATTAACTACAAAAGGCACAATGCCGACTTAAGTACATGAAGACTGACACTTCTTACTGACTATGATTTGAACCATTCCTCTGACACTAGTTATAGATTCCGATGCTAAACTCCTGGTTTACTGTATCCCTTGGACCTTCTTATTGACGATGAAACACTGAAATTGCATCGGAATTAAATAGAAAAGGCACAATGCCGACTTAAGTACAAGAAGAGTGACTCTTCTTACTGTCTATGTTTTGAACCATTCCATTGACACTATTTATAGATTCCGATACCTCACTCCAGGTTTACTGTATCCCTTGGACCTTCTAATTGACAATGATACACTGAAATTGCATCGGAATTAAATAGAAAAGGCACAATGCCGACTTAAGTACAAGAAGACTCACTCTCCTTACTGACTATGCTTCGAACCATTCCTGTGACACTAGTTATAGATTCCGATGCTTCACTTCAGGTTTACTGTATCCCTTGTACCTTCTTATTGACGATGAAACACAGAAATTGCATTGGAATTAAATACAAAAGGTACAATGCCGACTTAAGTTCAAGAAGACTGACTCTTCTTACTGACTATGATTTGAACCATTCCTCTGACACTAGTTATAGATTCCGATGCTAAACTCCTGGTTTACTGTATCCCTTGGACCTTCTTATTGGCGATGAAACACTGAAATTGCATCGGAATTAAATAGAAAAGGCACAATGCCGACTTAAGTACAAGAAGACTGACTCTTCTTACTGTCTATGTTTTGAACCATTCCATTGACAGTAGTTATAGATTCCGATGCTTCACTTCAGGTTTACTGTATCATTTGGACCTTCTTATTGACGATGAAACACAGAAATTACATCGGTATTAAATTCAAAATGCACAATGCCGAATTAAGTACAAAAAGACAGACTCTTGTTACTGACTATGCTTTGAACCATTCCATCGACTCTATTTATAGATTCCGATACTTCACTCCAGGTTTACTGTATCCCTTGGACCTTGTTATTGACGATGAAACACTGAAATTGCATCGGAATTAAATAGAAAAGGCACAATGCCGACTTAAGTACAAGAAGACTCACTCTTCTTACTGACTATGCTTTGAACCATTCCTGTGACCCTAGTTATAGATTCTGATGCTTCACTTCGGGTTTACTGTATCCCTCTGACCTTCTTATTGACGATGAAACACAGAAATTGCACCGAAATTAAATACAAAAGGCACAATGCCGACTTAAGTACAAGAAGACAGACTCTTCTTACTGTCTCTTTTTTGAACCATTCCATTTACACTAGTTATAGATTCCGAAGCTTCACTTCAGGTTTACTGTATCATTTCGACCTTCTTATTGACGATGAAACACCGAAATTACATCGTAATTAAATACAAAAGCACAATGCCGACTTAAGTACAAAAAGACTGACTGTTGTTACTGACTATGTTTTGAACCATTCCTGTGACACTAGTTATAGATTCCGATGCTTCACTTCAGGTTTACTGTATCCCTCTGACCTTCTTATTGACGATGAAACACAGAAATTGCATCGGAATCAAATAGAAAATGCATAATGCCGGCTTAAGTACAAGAAGCCTGACTCTTCTAACTGTCTATGTTTTGAACCATTAGTGTGATACTAGTTATAGATTCCGATGCTTGACTTCAGGTTTACTGTATCCCTCTGACCTTCTTATTGACGATGAAACACAGAAACTGCACCGGAATTAAATAAAAAACGCACAATGCCGACTTAAGTACATGAAAGCCGACTCTTCTTACTGACTATGTTTTGAACCATTCCTGTGACACTAGTTATAGATTCTGATGCTACACTCCAGGTTTACTGTATCCCTTGGACTTTCTTATTGACGATGAAACACAGAAATTGCATCGGAATTGAATACAAAAGGCACAATGCCTACTTACGGACAAGAAGACTAACTTTTCTTACTGACTATGTTTTGAACCATTCCTGGGACACGAGTTATAGATTCCGATGCTTCACGTCAGGTTTACTGTATCCCTGTGCCGCTCTTATTGACGATGAAACACAGAAATTGCATCGGAATCAAATACAAAAGGCACAATGCCGCCTGAATGACAAGAAGGCTGACTCTACTTACTGACTATGTTTTGAACCATTCCTTTGTCCCTACTAATAGATTCCGATGCTTCACTTCAGGTTTACTGTATCCCTCAGACCTTCTTATTGACGATGAAACACAGAAATTGCACCGGAATTAAATACAAAAGGAGCAATGCCGACTTAAGTACGAGAGGACTGACTCTTCTTACTGTCTATGTTTTGAACCACTCCATTGACACTAGTAATAGATTCCGATGCTTCACTTCAGGTTTACTGTTTCCCTTGTACCTTCTTATTGACGATGAAACACAGATATTGCATCGGAATTAAATACAAAAGGCACAATGCCGACTTAAGTACAAGAAGACTAACTCTTCTTATTGACTATGTTTTGAACCATTTCTGTGACACTAGTTATAGATTCCGATTCTTCACTTCAGGGTTACTGTATCCCTCTGACCTTCTTGTTCACGATGAAACACAGAAATTGCATCGGAAAATAATACAAAAGGCACAATGCCGGCTGAAGTACATGAATACCGACTCTTCTTAGTGACTATGTTTGAACCATTCCTGTGACACTAGTTATAGATTCCGATGCTTCACTTCAGGTTTACTGCATCCCTTGGACCTTCTTATTGACGATGAACCACAGAATTTGCATCGGAATTAAATACAAACGCACAATGCCGACTTAAGTACAAGAAGACTGTATCTTCTTACTGTCTATGTTTTGAACCATTCCTGTGACACTAGTTATAGATTCCGATGCTACACTCCAGGTTTACTGTACCCTTGGACCTTCTTATTGACGATGAAACACAGAAATTGCATCGGAATTAAATACAAAAGGCACAATTCAGCCTTATGGACAAGAAGACTGACTCTTCTTACTGACTATGCTTTGAACCATTCCTGTGACACTAGTTAAAGATTCCGATGCTTCACTTCAGGTTTACTGTATCCCTTGGACCTTCGTATTGACGATGAAACACAGAAATTGCATCGGAATTAAATACAAAAGGCACAATGCCCACATAAATACATGATGACTGACTCTTCTTACTGTCAATGTTTTGAACCATTCCTGTGACACTAGTTATAGATTCCGATGCTACACTCCAGGTTTACTGTATCCCTTGGACTTTCTTATTGACGATGAAGCACAGAAATCGCATCGGAATTAAGTACAAAAGGCACAATGCCGACTTAAGGACAAGAAGACTATCTCTTCTTACTGACTATGTTTTGAACCATTACTAAGACACTAGTTATAGATTCCGATGCTTCACATCAGGTTTACTGTATCCCTCTGACCTTCTTATTGACGATGAAACACAGAAATTGAATCGGAATTAAATAGAAAAGGCACAATGCCGACTTAACTACAAGAAGACTGACTCTTCTTACTGACTATGTTGTGAACCATTCCTGTGACACTAGTTATAGATTCCGATACTTCACTCCAGATTTAGTGTACTCCTTGGACCTTCTTATTGACGATGAAACACAGAAATTGCATCGGAATTAAATAGAAAGGGCACAATGCCGACTTAAGTACGTGAAGACTGACTCTTCTTAATGTCTATGTTTTGAACCATTCCTGTGACACTAGTTATAGATTCCGATGCTTCACTTCAGGTTTACTGTATCATTTGGACCTTCTTATTGACGATGAAACACAGAAATTACATCGGAAATAAATACAAAAGGCACAATGCCGACTTAAGTACAATAAGACTGACTCTTCTTACTATGTTTTGAACCATTCCTGTGACACTAGTTATAGATTCCGATACTTCACTCCAGATTTAGTGTACTCCTTGGACCTTCTTATTGACGATGAAACACAGAAATTGCTTCGGAATTAAATACAAAAACGCACAATGCCGACTTAATTGCAAGAAGAATGACTCTTCTTACTGTGTATGTTTTGAACCATTCCTGTGACACTAGTTATAGACTCCGATGCTTCACACCAGGTTTACTGTATCCCTTGGACCTTCTTATTGACGATGAAGCCCCGAAATTGCATCGGAAATAAATAGAAAAGGCACAATGCCGACTTGGGTACAAGAAGACTGACTCTTGTTACTGACTATGGTTTGAACCATTCCTGTGACACTAGTTATGGATTGCGATGGTTCACTTCAGGTTTACTGTTTCCCTTGGACCTTCTTATTGACGATGAAACCCAGAAATTGCACCCTAATGAAATACAAAAGGCACAATGCTGACTTAAGTACATGAAGACTGACTCATCTTAGTGACTATGATTTGAACCATTCCTGTGACACTAGTTATAGATTCCGATGCTTCACTTCAGGTTTACTGTATCCCTCTGAACTTCCTATTGACGATGAAACACAGAAATTGCATCGGAATTAAATACAAAAGGCACAATGCCGACTTAAGTACAAGAAGACTGACTCTTCTTACTGACTATGTTTTGAACCATTTCCGTGACACTAGTTATAGATTCCGATGCTTCACTTCAAGGTTACTGTATCCCTCTGACCTTCTTATTCACGATGAAACACAGAAATTGCGTCGGAATTAAATGCAAAAGGCACAATGCCGACTTAAGGACAAGAAGACTGACTCTTCTTACTGACTATGCTTTGAACCATTCCTGTGAAATTGTTATGGATTCCGATGCTTCACTTCAGGTTTACTGTATCCCTCGGAGCTTCTTATTGACGATGAAACACAGAAATTGCACCGGAATTAAATACAAAAGGCACAATGCCGACTTAAGTACATGAAGACCGGCTCTTCTTACTGACTATGTTTTGAACCATTCCTGTGACACTAGTTACAGACTCCGATGCTTCATTTCAGGTTTACTGTATCCCTTGGACCTTCTTATTGACGATGAAACACAGAAATTGCATCGGAATTAAATACAAAAGGCACAATGCCGACTTAAGTACAAGAAGAATGTATCTACTTACTGTCTATGTTTTGAACCATTAGTGTGACACTAGTTATAGATTCCAATGCTTCACTCCAGGTTTACTGTATCCCTCTGACCATCTTATAGACGATGAAACACAGAAATTGCATCGGAATTAAATACAAAAGGCACAATGCCGCCTTAAGGACAAGAAGACTGACTCTTCTTACTGACTATGATTTGAACCATTCCTGTGACACTAGTTATAGATTCCGAAGCTTCACTTCAGGTTTACTGTATCCCTTGGACCTTCTTATTGATGATGAAACACAGAAATTGCATCAGAATTAAATACAAAAGGCACAATGCCGACTTAGGTACATGAAACTGACTCTTCTTTCTTTCTATGTTTTCAACCATTCCTGTGACACTAGTTATAGATTCCGATGCTACTTCCAGGTTTACTGTATCCCTTGGACCTTCTTATTGACGATGAAACACAGAAATTGCATCGGAATTAAATACAAAAGGCACAATGCCGACATAAGGACAAGAAGACTGACTCTTCTTACTGACTATGTTTTGAACCATTCCTGTGACACTAGTCATAGATTCCGATGCTTCACTTCAGGGTTACTGTATCATTTGGACCTTCTTATTGACGGTGAAACACAGAAATAACATCGGAATTAAATACAAAAGGCACAATGCCGACTTAATTTCAAAAAGACTGACTCTTGTTACTGACTATGTTTTGAACCATTCCTGTGGACACTAGTTATAGATTCCGACGCTTCACTTCAGGTTTACAATATCCCTCTGACCTTCTTTTTGACGATGAAACACAGAAATTCCATCGGAATAAAATAGAATAGGCACAATGCCGACTTAAGTACAAGAAAACTGACTCTTCTTACTGTCTATGTTTTGAACCATTCCTGTGACCCTAGTTATAGATTCCGATGCTTGACTTCAGGTTTACTGTATCCCTAAGACCTTCCTATTGAAGATGAAACACAGAAATTGCACCGGAATATAATAGAAAAGGTACAATGCCGACTCAAGTACAAGAAGACTGACTCTTCTTCCTGTCTATGCTTTGAACCATTCCTGTGACTCTATTTATAGATTCCGATGCTTCACTTCGGGTTTACTGTATCCCTCTGACCTTCTTATTGACGATGAAACACAGAAATTGCATCGGAATAAAATACAAAAGGCACAATGCCGACTTAAGTACAAGAAGACTGACTCTTCTTACTGTCTGTGTTTTGAACCTGTCTTGTGACACTAGTTATAGATTCCGATGCTACATTCCAGGTTTACTGTATCCCTTATACCTTCTTATTGACGATGAAACACAGAAATTGCATCGGAATTAAATAGTAAAGGCACAATGCCGACTTAAGTATAAGAAAACTGACTCTTCTTACTGACTATGTTCTGTACCATTCCTGCGACACTAGTTATAGATACCGATGCTTTACGTCAGATTAACTATATCCCTTGGACCTTCGTATTGACGATGAAACACCGAAATTGCATCGGAATTAAATACAAAAGGCACAATGCCGACTTAAGTACAAGAAGACTGACCCTTCCTACTGTCTATGTTTTGAACCATTCCTGTGACACTAATTTTGAATTCCGATGCTTCACTTCAGGTTTACTGTATCCCTCTGAACTTCTTATTGACGATGAAATACAGAAATTGCTTCGGAATTAAATATAAAAGGCACAATGCCGACTTAAGTACAGGAGAACTGAATCCTCCTACTGTCTATGTTTCGAACCATTCCTGTGACACTAATATTGGATTCCGATGCTTCACTTCAGGTTTACTGTATCCCTCTGACCTTCTTATTGACGATGAAACACAGTAATTGCATCGGAATTAAATACAAAAGGCACAATGCCGACTTAAGGACAAGAAGACTGACTCTTCTTACTGACTATGTTTTGAACCATTCCTGTGACACTAGTTATAGATTCCGATGCTTCACTTCATATTTACTGTATCCCTCAGACCTTCTTATTGACGATGAAACACAGAAATTGCATCGGAATTAAATAGAAAAGTTACAATGCCGATTTAAGTATAAGAAGACTGACTCTTCTCACTGACTATGTTTTGAACCATTCCTGTGACACCAGTTATAGATTCCGATGCTTCACTTCAGGTTTACTGTATCCCTTGGACCTTCTTATTGATGATGAAACACAGAAATTGCATCAGAATTAAATACAAAAGGCACAATGCCGACTTAAGTACAACAAGACTGACTCTTCTTCCTGTCTATGCTTTGAACCATTCCTGTGACACTATTTATAGATTCCGATGCTTCACTTCGGGTTTACTGTATCCCTCAGACCTTCTTATTGACGATGAAACACAGAAATTGCATCGGAATTAAATACAAAAGGCACAATGCCGACTTAAGTACAAGAAGACTGACTCTTCTTACTGTCTGTGTTTTGAACCTTTCTTGTGACACTAGTTATAGATTCCGATGCTACATTCCAGGTTTACCTTATCCCTTGGACCTTCTTATTGACGATGAAACACAGAAATTGCATCGGAATTAAATACAAAAGGCACAATGCCGACTTAAGCACAAGAAGACTAACTCTTCTTACTGACTATGTTTTGAACCAATCCTGAGACACTAGTTATAGATTCCGATGCTTCACTTCAGGTTTACTGTGTCCCTCTGACCTTCTTATTGACGATGAAACACAGAAATTGCATCGGAATTAAACAGTAAAGGCACAATGCCGACTTAAGTACAAGAAGACTGACTCTTCTTACTGACTATGTTCTGTACCATTCCTGCGACACTAGTTATAGATTCCGATGCTTCACGTCAGATTAACTATATCCCTTGGACCTTCGTATTGACGATGAAACACCGAAATTGCATCGGAATTAAATACAAAAGGCACAATGCCGACTTAAGTACAAGAAGACTGACCCTTCCTACTAACTATGTATAAGAAGACTGACTCTTCTCACTGACTATGTTTTGAACCATTCCTGTGACACTAGTTATAGATTCCGATGCTTCACTTCAGGTTTACTGTATCCCTTGGACCTTCTTATTGATGATGAAACACAGAAATTGCATCAGAATTAAATACAAAAGGCACAATGCCGACTTAGGTACATGAAACTGACTCTTCCTTCTTTCTATGTTTTGAACCATTCCTGTGACACTAGTTATAGATTCCGATGCTTCACCTCAGGTTTACATTATCCCTCTGACCTTCTTTTTGACGATGAAACACATAAATTACATCGGAATCAAATTGAAAAGGCACAATGCCGACTTAAGTACAAGGAGACTGACTCTTCTTACTTTCTATGATTTGAACCATTCCTGTGACCCTAGTTATAGATTCCGATGCTTGACTTCAGGTTTACTGTATCCCTAATACCTTCCTATTGACGATGAAACACAGAAATTGCACCGGAATTTAATAGAAAAGGTACAATGCCGACTCAAGTACAAGAAGACTGACTCTTCTTCCTGTCTATGCTTTGGACCATTCCTGTGACACTAGTTATAGATTCCGATGCTTCACTTCGGGTTTACTGTATCCCTCTGACCTTCTTATTGACGATGAAACACAGAAATTGCATCGGAATTAAATACAAAAGGCACAATGCCGACTTACGTACAAGAAGACTGACTCTTCTTACTGTCTGTGTTTTGAACCTTTCCTGTGACACTAGTTATAGATTCCCATGCTTCATTCCTGGTTTACTGTATCCCTTGGACCTTCTTATTGACGATGAAACACAGAAATTGCATCGGAATTAAACACAAAAGGCTCAATGCCGACTTAAGTACATGAAGACTAACTCTTCTTACTGACTATGTTTTGAACCAATCCTGAGACACTAGTTATAGATTCCGATGCTTCACTTCAGGTTTACTGTATCCCTCTGACCTTCTTATTGACGATGAAACACAGAAATTGCATCGGAATGAAATAGTAAAGGCACAATGCCGACTTAAGTACAAGAAGACTGACTCTTCTTACTGACTATGTTCTGTAGCATTCCTGCGACACTAGTTATAGATTCCGATGCTTCACATCAGATTAACTATATCCCTTGGACCTTCGTATTGACGATAAAAAACCGAAATTGCATCGGAATTAAATACAAATGGCACAATGCCGACTTAAGTACAAGAAGACTGACTCTTCCTACTGTCTATGATTTTAACCATTCCTGTGACACTAATTTTGAATTCCGATGCTTCACATGAGGTTTACTGTGTCCCTCTGAACTTCTTATTGACGATGAAACACAGAAATTGCATCGGAATTAAATATAAAAGGCACAATGCCGACTTAAGTACAGGAGGACTGACTCTTCCTACTGTCTATGTTTCGAACCATTCCTGTGACACTAATTTTGGATTCCGATGCTTCACTTCAGGTTTACTGTATCCCTCTGACCTTCTTATTGACGATGAAACACAGAAATTGCATCGGAATTAAATAGAATAGGCACAATGCCGATTTAAGTACAAGAAGACTGACCCTTCTCACTGACTATGTTTTGAACCATTCCTGTGACACTAGTTATAGATTCCGATGCATCACTTCTGGTTTACTGTATCCCTTGGACTTTCTTATTGACGATGAAACACAGAAATTGCATCGGAATTAAATACAAAATGCAAAATGCCGACTTAAGTGCATGGAAACTGACTCTTCTTATTGTCTATGATTTGAACCGTTACTGTGACACTAGTTATAGATCCCGATGCTTCACTCCAGGTTTACTGTATCTCTTGGGCCTTCTTATTGACGATGAAACACAGAGATTGCATCGGAATTAAATAGAAAAGGCACAATGCCGACTTAAGTAAAAGAAGACGGACTCTTCTCGCTGACAATGTTTTGAACCATTCCTGTGACACTAGTTATAGATTCCGATGCTTCACTTCAGGTTTACTGTATCGCTTGGACCTTCTTATTGACGATGAAACACAGAAATTGCTTCGGTATTAAACGCTAACGGCAAAATGCCGATTTCAGTACAAGAAGACTAACTCTTCCTACTGTCTATGTTTTGAACCATTCCTGTGACACTAGTTTTAGATTCCGCTGCTTCACTTCAGGTTTACTGTATCATTTGGACCTTCTTATTGACGGTGAAACACAGAAATAACATCGGAATTAAATACAAGAGGCACAAAGCCGACTTAAGTACAAAAAGACTGACTCTTGTTACTGGCTATGTTTTGAACCATTCCTGTGGACACTAGTTATTGATTCCGATGCTTCACTTCAGGTTTACAGTATCCCTCTGACCTTGTTTTTGACGATGAAACACAGAAATAACATCGGAATTAAATACAAAAGGCACAATGCCGACTTAAGTACAAGAAGACTGACTCTTCTTACTGGCTGTGTTTTGAACCTTGCCTGTGACACTAGTTATAGATTCCGATGCTACATTCCAGGTTTACTGTATCCCTTGGACCTTCTTATTGACGATGAAACACAGAAATTTGCATCGGAATTAAATACAAAAGGCACACTGCCGCCTTAAGGACAAGAAGACTAACTCTTCTCACTCACTGTGATTTGAACCATTTCTGTGACACTAGGTATAGGTTCCGATGCATCACTTCAGGTTTAGTGTACCCCTTGGACCTTCTTATTGACGATGAAACACAGAAATTGCATCGGAATTAAATAGTAAAGGCACAATGCCGACTTAAGTACAAGAAGCCTGACTCTTATTACTGACTATGTTCTGTACCATTCCTGCGACACTAGTTATAGATTCCGATGCTTCACGTCAGATTAACTATATCCCTTGGACCTTCGTATTGACGATGAAACACCGAAATTGCATCGGAATTAAATACAAAAGGCACTATGCCGACTTAAGTACAAGAAGACTGACTCTTCCTACTGGTCTATGTTTTTAACCATTCCTGTGACACTAATTTTGAATTCCGATGCTTCATTTCAGGTTTACTGTATCCCTCTGACCTTCTTATTGACGATGAAACACAGAAATTGCATCGGAATTAAATACAAAAGGCACAATGCATACTTAAGTACAAGTGGACAGATTTTTCCTACTGTCTATGTTTCGAACCATTCCTGTGACACTAATTTTGGATTCCGATGCTTCACTTCAGGTTTACTGTATCCCTCTGACCTCCTTATTGACGATGAAACACAGTAATTGCATCGGAATTAAATAGAAGAGGCACAATGCCGACTTAAGTACAAGAAGACTGACTCTTCTCACTGACTATGTTTTGAACCATTCCTGTGACACTAGTTATAGATTCCGATGCTTCACTTCTGGTTTACTGTATCCCTTGGACCTTCTTATTGACGTTGAAACACAGAATTTGCATCGGAATTAAATACAAAATGCAAAATGCCGACTTAAGTGCATGAAAACTGACTCTTCTTATTGTCTATGTTTTGAACCGTTACTGTGACACTAGTTATAGATCCCGATGCTTCACTCCAGGTTTACTGTATCACTTGGGCCTTCTTAACGACGATGAAACATAGAAATTGCCTCGGAATTAAACAGAAAAGGCACAATGCCGACTTAAGTACAAGAAGAGTATCTCATCCTACTGTCTATGTTTTGAACCATTCCTGTGACACTAGTTATAGATTACGATGCTTTACACCAGGTTTACTGTATCCCTTGGACCTTCTTATTGACGATGAAACACAGAAATTGCATCGGAATTTAATAGAAGAGGCACAATGCCGACTTAAGTACAAGAAGACTGACTCTTCTTACTGACTATCTTTTGAACCATTCCTGTGACACTAGTTATAGATTCCGATGCTTCACTTCAGGTTTACTGTATCCCTTGGATCTTCTTATTGACGATGAAACACAGAAATTGCATCGGAATTAAATACAAAAGGCACAATGCCGACTTAAGGAAATGAGGACTGACTCTTCTTACTGACTATGTTTTGAACCATTCCTGTGACACTAGTTATAGATTCCGATGCTTCACTTCATGTTTACTGTATCCCTCGGACCTTCTTATTGACGATGAAACACAGAAATTGCATCGGAATTTAATAGAAAAGGCACAATGCCGACTTAAGTAAAAGAAGACTGACTCTTCTTACTGACTATGTTTTGAACCATTCCTGTGACTCTAGTTATAGATTCCGATGCTTGACTTCAGGTTTACTGTATCCCTAGGACCTTCCTATTGACGATGAAACACAGAAATTGCACCGGAATGTAATACAAAAGGCACAATGCCGACTCAAGTACATGAAGACTGACTCTTCTTCCTGTCTATGCTTTGAACCATTCCTGTGACACTAGATATAGATTCTGATGCTTCACTTCGGGTTTACTGTATTCCTCTGACCTTCTTATTGACGATGAAACACAGAAATTGCATCGGAATTAAATACAAAAGACACAATGTCGACTTCAGTACAAGAAGACTGACTCTTCTTACTGTCTGTGATTTGAACCTTTCCTGTGACACTAGTTATAGATTCCGATGCTACATTCCAGGTTTACTGTATCCCTTGGACCGTCTTATTGACGATGAAACACAGAAATTGCATCGGAATTAAATACAAAAGGCACAATGCCGACTTAAGGACAAGAAGACTAACTCTTATTACTGACTATGTTTTGAACCAATCCTGAGACACTAGTTATAGATTCCGATGCTTCACTTCAGGTTTACTATATCCCTCTGACCTTCTTATTGACGATGAAACACAGGAATTGCATCGGAATTAAATAGAAAAGGCACAATGCCGACTTAACTACAAGAAGACTGACTCTTCTTACTGACTATGTTTTGAACCATTCCTGTGACACTAGTTATAGATTCCGATGCTTCACTCCAGGTTTATTGTACCCCTTGGACCTTCTTATTGACGATGAAACACAGAAATTGCATCGGAATTAAATAGTAAAACACAATGCCGACTTAAGTACAAGAAGACTGACTCTTCTTACTGACTATCTTCTGTACCATTCCCGCGACACTAGTTATAGATTCCGATGCTTCACGTCAGATTAACTATATCCCTTGGACCTTCGTATTGACGATGAAACACCGAAATTGCATCGGAATTAAATACAAAAGGCACAATGCCGACTTAAGTACAAGAAGACTGACTCTTCCTACTGTCTACGTTTGAACCTTTCCTGTGACACTAATTTTGAATTCCGATGCTTCACTTCAGGTTTACTGTATCCGTCAGACCTTCATATTGACGATGAAACACAGAAATTGCATCGGAATTAAATAGAAAAGGCACAATGCCGACTTAAGTACAAGAAGACTGACTCTTCTCACTGACATTGTTTTGAACCATTCCTGTGACACTAGTTATAGATTCCGATGCTTCACTTCTGGTTTACTGTATCCCTTGGACCTTCTTATTGACGATGAAACACAGAATTTGCATCGGAATTAAATACAAAATGCAAAATGCCGACTTAAGTGCATGAAAACTGACTCTTCTTATAGTCTACGTTTTGAACCGTTACTGTGACACTAGTTATAGATCCTGATGCTTCACTCCAGGTTTACTGTATCCCTTGGGCCTTCTTATTGACGATGAAAGACAGAAATTCCATCGGAATTAAATAGAAAAGGCACAATGCCGACTTAAATACAAGAAGATGGACTCTTCTCGCTGACAATGATTTGAACCATTCCTGTGACACTAGTTATAGTTTCCGATGCTTCACTTCAGGTTTACTGTATCGCTTGGACCTTCTTATTGACGATGAAACACAGAAATTGCTTCTGAATTTAACACAAACGGCAAAATGCCGATTCAAGTACAAGAAGACTGACTCTTCCTACTGTCTATGTTTTGAACCATTCCTGTGACACTAGTTTTAGATTCCGATGCTTCACTTCAGGTTTACTGTATCCCTCTGACCTTCTTATTGACGATGAAACACAGAAATAGCATCGGAATTAAATAAAAAATGCAAAATGCCGACTTAAGTACAAGAAGACTGACTCTTCCTACCGTCTATGATTTGAACCATTCCTGTGACACTAGTTATATATTCCGATGCTTCACTTCAGGTTTACTGAATCCCTTGGACCTTCTTATTGACGATGAAACACATAAATTGCATCGGAATTAAATACAAAAGACACAATGCCGACTTAAGTACAGGAAGACTGACTCATCGTACTGTCTATGTTTTGAACGATTCCTGTGACACTAGTTGTAGATTCCGATGCTACATTCCAGGTTTACTGTATCCCTTGGACCTTCTTATTGACGATGAAACACAGAAATTGCATCGGAATTAAATACAAAAGGCACAATGCCGACATAAGGACAAGAAGACTGACTCTTCTCACTGACTATGTTTTGAACCATTCCTGTGACACTAGTTATAGATTCCGATGCTTCACTTCATGTTTACTGTATCCCTCAGACCTTCTTATTGACGATGAAACACAGAAAATGCATCGGAATTAAATAGAAGAGGCAAAATGCCGACTTAAGTACAAGGAGACTGACTCTTCTCACTGACTATGTTTTGAACCATTCCTGTGACACTAGTTATAGATTCCGATGCTTCACTTCTGGTTTACTGTATCCCTTGGACCTTCTTATTGACGATGAAACGCAGAAATTGCATGGGAATTAAATACAAAATGCAAAATGCTGACTTAAGTGCATGAAAACTGACTCTTCTTATTGTCTATGTTTTGAACCGTTACTGTGGCACTAGTTATAGATCCAGATGCTTCACTCCAGGTTTACTGAATCCCTTGGGCCTTCTTATTGACGATGAAACACAGAAATTGCATCGGAATTAAATAAAAAAGGCAAAATGCCGACTTAAGTACAAGAAGACTGACTCTTCCTACTGTCTATGATTTGAACCATTCCTGTGACACTAATTATAGATTCCGATGCTTCACTTGAGGATTACTGAAACATTTGGACCCCCTTATCGACGATGAAACACAGAAATTGCATCGGTATTAAATACAAAATGCACAATGCCGACTTAAGGACAAGAAGACTGACACTTCTTACTGTCTATGTTTTGAACCATTCCTGTGACACTAGTTATTGATTCCGATGCTTCACTTCAGGTTTACTGTATCACGTGGACCTTCTTATTGACGACGAAACACAGAAATTGCGTCGGAATTAAACAGAAAAGGCACAACGCCGACTTAAGT
The DNA here is from genome assembly GCF_023864345.2 of Schistocerca serialis cubense. NCBI lineage: Eukaryota > Metazoa > Arthropoda > Insecta > Orthoptera > Acrididae > Schistocerca > Schistocerca serialis. The sequence continues at coordinate 1,074,544,285 of NC_064640.1, read as the reverse complement.
ATAAGAAGACTATCTCATCCTACTGTCTATGTTTTGAACCATTCCTGTGACACTAGTTATAGATTACGATGCTTCACAATAGGTTTACTGTATCCCTTGGACCTTCTTATTGACGATGAAACACAGAAATTGCATCGGAATTTAATAGAAAAGGCACAATGCCGACTTAAGTACAAGAAGACTGACTCTTCTTACTGACTATCTTTTGAACCATTCCTGTGACACTAGTTATAGATTCCGATGCTTCACTTCTGGTTTACTGTATCCCTTGGATCTTCTTATTGACGATGAAACACAGAAATTGCATCGGAATTAAATACAAAAGGCACAATGCCCACTTAAGGACATGTAGACTGACTCTTCCTACTGACTATGTTTTGAACCATTCCTGTGACACTAGTTATAGATTCCGATGCTTCACTTCATGTTTACTGTATCCCCCGGACCTTCTTATTGACGAAGAAACACCGACATTGCATCGGAATTTAATAGAAAAGGCACAATGCCGACTTAAGTACAAGAAGACTGACTCTTCTTACTGTCTATGTTTTGAATCTTTCGTGTGACACTAGTTATAGATTCCGATGCTTCACTCCAGGTTTCCTGTATCCCTCTGACCTTCTTATTGACGATGAATCACAGAAATTGCATCGCAATTAAATACAAAAGGCAAAATGCCTACTTAATTACAAGAAGACTGGCTCTTCCTACTCTCTATGATTTGAACCATTCCTGTGACACTAGTTATAGATTCCGATGCTTCACTTCAGGTTTACTGAATCCCTTGGACCTTCTTATTGACGATGAAACACATAAATTGCATCGGAATTAAATACAAAAGGCACAATGCCGACATAAGTACAAGATGACTGACTCTTCCTACTGTCTATGTTTTGAACCATTCCTGTGACACTAGTTATAGATTCCGATGCTTCACTTCAGGTTTACTGTATCCCTTGGACCTTCTTATTGACGATGAAACACAGAAATTGCATCGGAATTTAATAGAAAAGGCACAATGCCGACTTAAGTACAAGAAGACTGACTCTTCTTACTGACTATCTTTTGAACCATTCCTGTGACACTAGTTATAGATTCCGATGCTTCACTTCTGGTTTACTGTATCCCTTGGACCTTCTTATTGACGATGAAACACAGAATTTGCATCGGAATTAAATACAAAATGCAAAATGCCGACTTAAGTGCATGAAAACTGACTCTTCTTATAGTGTACGTTTTGAACCGTTACTGTGACACTAGTTATAGATCCTGATGCTTCACTCCAGGTTTACTGTATCCCTTGGGCCTTCTTATTGACGATGAAAGACAGAAATTCCATCGGAATTAAATAGAAAAGGCACAATGCCGACTTAAATACAAGAAGATGGACTCTTCTCGCTGACAATGATTTGAACCATTCCTGTGACACTAGTTATAGTTTCCGATGCTTCACTTCAGGTTTACTGTATCGCTTGGACCTTCTTATTGACGATGAAACACAGAAATTGCTTCTGAATTTAACACAAACGGCAAAATGCCGATTCAAGTACAAGAAGACTGACTCTTCTGTCTATGTTTTGAACCATTCCTGTGACACTAGTTTTAGATTCCGATGCTTCACTTCAGGTTTACTGTATCCCTCTGACCTTCTTATTGACGATGAAACACAGAAATAGCATCGGAATTAAATAAAAAATGCAAAATGCCGACTTAAGTACAAGAAGACTGACTCTTCCTACCGTCTATGATTTGAACCATTCCTGTGACACTAGTTATATATTCCGATGCTTCACTTCAGGTTTACTGAATCCCTTGGACCTTCTTATTGACGATGAAACACATAAATTGCATCGGAATTAAATACAAAAGACACAATGCCGACTTAAGTACAGGAAGACTGACTCATCGTACTGTTCTTTGTTTTGAACGATTCCTGTGACACTAGTTGTAGATTACGATGCTACATTCCAGGTTTACTGTATCCCTTGGACCTTCTTATTGACGATGAAACACAGAAATTGCATCGGAATTAAATACAAAAGGCACAATGCCGACATAAGGACAAGAAGACTGACTCTTCTCACTGACTATGTTTTGAACCATTCCTGTGACACTAGTTATAGATTCCGATGCTTCACTTCATGTTTACTGTATCCCTCAGACCTTCTTATTGACGATGAAACACAGAAAATGCATCGGAATTAAATAGAAGAGGCAAAATGCCGACTTAAGTACAAGGAGACTGACCCTTCTCACTGACTATGTTTTGAACCATTCCTGTGACACTAGTTATAGATTCCGATGCTTCACTTCTGGTTTACTGTATCCCTTGGACCTTCTTATTGACGATGAAACGCAGAAATTGCATGGGAATTAAATACAAAATGCAAAATGCTGACTTAAGTGCATGAAAACTGACTCTTCTTATTGTCTATGTTTTGAACCGTTACTGTGGCACTAGTTATAGATCCAGATGCTTCACTCCAGGTTTACTGAATCCCTTGGGCCTTCTTATTGACGATGAAACACAGAAATTGCATCGGAATTAAATAAAAAAGGCAAAATGCCGACTTAAGTACAAGAAGACTGACTCTTCCTACTGTCTAGGATTTGAACCATTCCTGTGACACTAATTATAGATTCCGATGCTTCACTTGAGGATTACTGAAACATTTGGACCCCCTTATCGACGATGAAACACAGAAATTGCATCGGTATTAAATACAAAATGCACAATGCCGACTTAAGGACAAGAAGACTGACACTTCTTACTGTCTATGTTTTGAACCATTCCTGTGACACTAGTTATTGATTCCGATGCTTCACTTCAGGTTTACTGTATCACGTGGACCTTCTTATTGACGACGAAACACAGAAATTGCGTCGGAATTAAACAGAAAAGGCACAACGCCGACTTAAGTATAAGAAGACTATCTCATCCTACTGTCTATGTTTTGAACCATTCCTGTGACACTAGTTATAGATTACGATGCTTCACAATAGGTTTACTGTATCCCTTGGACCTTCTTATTGACGATGAAACACAGAAATTGCATCGGAATTTAATAGAAAAGGCACAATGCCGACTTAAGTACAAGAAGACTGACTCTTCTTACTGACTATCTTTTGAACCATTCCTGTGACACTAGTTATAGATTCCGATGCTTCACTTCTGGTTTACTGTATCCCTTGGATCTTCTTATTGACGATGAAACACAGAAATTGCATCGGAATTAAATACAAAAGGCACAATGCCCACTTAAGGACATGTAGACTGACTCTTCCTACTGACTATGTTTTGAACCATTCCTGTGACACTAGTTATAGATTCCGATGCTTCACTTCATGTTTACTGTATCCCCCGGACCTTCTTATTGACGAAGAAACACCGACATTGCATCGGAATTTAATAGAAAAGGCACAATGCCGACTTAAGTACAAGAAGACTGACTCTTCTTACTGTCTATGTTTTGAACCTTTCGTGTGACACTAGTTATAGATTCCGATGCTTCACTCCAGGTTTCCTGTATCCCTCTGACCTTCTTATTGACGATGAATCACAGAAATTGCATCGCAATTAAATACAAAAGGCAAAATGCCTACTTAATTACAAGAAGACTGGCTCTTCCTACTCTCTATGATTTGAACCATTCCTGTGACACTAGTTATAGATTCCGATGCTTCACTTCAGGTTTACTGAATCCCTTGGACCTTCTTATTGACGATGAAACACATAAATTGCATCGGAATTAAATACAAAAGGCACAATGCCGACATAAGTACAAGATGACTGACTCTTCCTACTGTCTATGTTTTGAACCATTCCTGTGACACTAGTTATAGATTCCGATGCTTCACTTCAGGTTTACTGTATCCCTTGGACCTTCTTATTGACGATGAAACACAGAAATTGCATCGGAATTAAATAGAAAAGGCACAGTGCCGACTTAAGTACAAGAAGACTGACTCTTCTTACTGTCTATGTTTTGAACCATTCCTGTGACACTAGTTATAGATTCCGATGCTTCACTTCATGTTTACTGTATCCCTCGGACCTTCTTATTGACGAAGAAACACCGAAATTGCATCTGAATTTAATAGACAAGGCACAATGCCGACTTAAGTACAAGAAGACTGACTCTTCTTACTGTCTATGTTTTGAACCTTTCGTGTGACACTAGTTATGGATTCCGATGCTTCACTCCAGGTTTACTGTATCCCTTGGACCTTCTTATTGACGATGAAACTCAGAAATTGTATCGGAATTAAATAGAAAAGGCACAATGCCGACTTAAGTACAAGAAGAATGACTCTTCTCACTGACTATGTTCTGAACCATTCCTGTGACACTAGTTATAGATTCCGATGCTTCACTTCTGGTTTACTGTATCCCTTGGACCTTCTTATTGACGATGAAACACAGAAATTTCATCGGAATTAAATTCAAAATGCCAAATGCCGACTTAAGTACATGGAAACAGACTCTTCTTATTGTCAATATTTTGAACCGTTACTGTGAAACTAGTTATAGATGCCGATGCTTCACTCCAGGTTTACTGTTTCCCTTGGGCCTTCTTATTGACGATGAAACACAGAAATTGCATCGGAATTAAATAGAAAAGGTACAATGCCGACTTAAGTACAAGAAGACGGACTCTTCTCGCTGACTATGTTTTGAACCATTCCTGTGACACTAGTTATAGATTTCGACGCTTTACTTCAGGTTTACTGTATCCCTTGGACCTTTTTAATGACGATGAAACACAGAAATTGCTTCGGAATTAAACATAAACGGCAAAATGCCGATTTAAGTACAAGATGACTGACTCTTCCTACTGTCTATGTTTTGAACCATTCCTGTGACACTAGTGTTAGATTCCTATGATTCACTTCAGGTTTACTGTATCCCTCTGACCTTCTTATTGACGATGAAACAAATAAATTGCATCGGAATTAAATACAAAAGGCACAATGCCGACATAAGTACAAGATGACTGACTCTTCCTACTGTCAATGTTTTGAACCATTCCTGTGACACTAGTTTTGGATTCCGATGCTTCACTTCAGGTTTACTGTATCCCTCTGACCTTCTTATTGACGATGAAACACAGAAATTGCATCGCAATTAAATACAAAAGGCAAAATGCCGACTTAAGTACAAGAAGACTGGCTCTTCCTACTGTCTATGCTTTGAACCATTCCTGTGACACTAGTTTGGATTCCGATGCTTCACTTCAGGTTTACTGAATCCCTTGGACCTTTTTATTGACGATGAAACACATAAATTGCATCGGAAATAAATACAAATGTCACAATGCCGACATAAGTACAAGATGACTGACTCTTCCTACTGTCTATGTTTTGAACCATTCCTGTGACACTAGTTATAGATTCCGATGCTTCACTCCAGGTTCACTGTATCCCTTGGACCTTCTTATTGACGATGAAACACAGAAATTGCATCGGAATTAAATACAAAAGACACAATGCCGACTTAAGTACAGGAAGACTGACTCATCGTACTGTCTATGTTTTGAACGATTCCTGTGACACTAGTTGTAGATTCCGATGCAACGATCCAGGTTTACTGTATCCCTTGGACCTTCTTATTGACGATGAAACACAGAAATTGCATCGGAATTAAATACAAAAGGCACAATGCCGACATAAGGACAATAAGACTGACTCTTCTCACTGACTATGTTTTGAACCATTCCTGTGACACTAGTTATAGATTCCGATGCTTCACTTCATGTTTACTGTATCCCTCAGACCTTCTTATTGACGATGAAACACAGAAAATGCATCGGAATTAAATAGAAGAGGCACAATGCCGACTTAAGTACAAGAAGACTGACTCTTCTCACTGACTATGTTTTGAACCATTCCTGTGACTCTAGTTATAGATTCCGATGCTTCACTTCTGGTTTACTGTATCCCTTGGACCTTCTTATTGACGATGAAACACAGAAATTGCATCGGAATTAAATACAAAATGCAAAATGCTGACATAAGTGCATGAAAACTGACTCTTCTTATTGTCTATGTTTTGAACCGTTACTGTGGCACTAGTTATAGATCCAGATGCTTCACTCCAGGTTTACTGAATCCCTTGGGCCTTCTTATTGACGATGAAACACAGAAATTGCATCGGAATTAAATAAAAAAGGCAAAATGCCGACTTAAGTACAAGAAGACTGACTCTTCCTACTGTCTATGATTTGAACGATTCCTGTGACACTATTTATAGATTCCGATGCTTCACTTCAGGTTTACTGAATCCCTTGGGCCTTCTTATTGACGATGAACCACATAAATTGCATAGGAATTAAATACAAAAGGCACAATGCCGACTTAAGTACAGGAAGATTGACTCTTCTTACTGACTATGTTTTGAACCATTTCTGTGACACTAGTTATAGATTCCGATGCTTCACTTCAGGATTACTGAAACATTTGGACCCTCTTATCGACGATGAAACACAGATATTGCATCGGTATTAAATACAAAAGGCACAATGCCGACTTAAGGACAAGAAGACTGACACTTCTTACTGTCTATGTTTTGAACCATTCCTGTGACACTAGTTATAGATTCCGATGCTTCACTTCAGGATTACTGTATCACGTGGACCTTCTTATTGACGACGAAACACAGAAATTGCGTCGGAATTAAACAGAAAAGGCACAACGCCGACTTAAGTATAAGAAGACTATCTCATCCTACTGTCTATGTTTTGAACCATTCCTGTGACACTAGTTATAGATTACGATGCTTCACACCAGGTTTACTGTATCCCTTGGACCTTCTTATTGACGGTGAAACACAGAAATTGCATCGGAATTTAATAGAAAAGGCACAATGCCGACTTAAGTACAAGAAGACTGACTCTTCTTACTGACTATTTTTGAACCATTCCTGTGACACTAGTTATAGATTCCGATGCTTCACTTCTGGTTTACTGTATCCCTTGGATCTTCTTATTGACGATGAAACACAGAAATTGCATCGGAATTGAATACAAAAGGCACAATGCCGACTTAAGGACATGAAGACTGACTCTTCCTACTGACTATGTTTTGAACCATTCCTGTGACACTAGTTATAGATTCCGATGCTTCACTTCATGTTTACTGTATCCCCCGGACCTTCTTATTGACGAAGAAACACCGAAATTGCATCGGAATTTAATAGAAAAGGCACAATGCCGACTTAAGTACAAGAAGACTGACTCTTCTTACTATCTATGTTTTGAACCTTTCGTGTGACACTAGTTATAGATTCCGATGCTTCACTCCAGGTTTACTGTATCCCTCTGACCTTCTTATTGACGATGAATCACAGAAATTGCATCGCAATTAAATACAAAAGGCAAAATGCCGACTTAATTACAAGAAGACTGGCTCCTCCTACTGTCTATGATTTGAACCATTCCTGTGACACTTGTTATAGATTCCGATGCTTCACTTCAGGTTTACTGAATCCCTTGGACCTTCTTATTGACGATGAAACACATAAATTGCATCGGAATTAAATACAAAAGGCACAATGCCGACATATGTACAAGATGACTGACTCTTCCTACTGTCTATGTTTTGAACCATTCCTGTGACACTAGTTATAGATTCCGATGCTTCACTTCAGGTTTACTGTATCCCTTGGATCTCCTTCTTGACGATGAAACACAGAAATTGCATCGGAATTAAATAGAAAAGGCACAGTGCCGACTTAAGTACAAGAAGACTGACTCTTCTTACTGTCTATGTTTTGAACCATTCCTGTGACACTAGTTATAGATTCCGATGCTTCACTTCATGTTTACTGTATCCCTCGGACATTCTTATTGACGAAGAAACACTGAAATTGCATCGGAATTTAATAGAAAAGGCACAATGCCGACTTAAGCACAAGAAGACTGACTCTTCTTACTGTCTATGTTTTGAACCTTTCGTGTGACACTAGTTATAGATTTCGATGCTTCACTCCAGGTTTACTGTATCCCTTGGACCTTCTTATTGACGATGAAACTCAGAAATTGTATCGGAATTAAATAGAAAAGGCACAATGCCGACTTAAGTACAAGAAGACGGACTCTTCTCGCTGACTATGTTTTGAATCATTCCTGTGACACTAGTTATAGATTCCGACGCTTTACTTCAGGTTTACTTTATCCCTTGGACCTTTTTATTGACGATGAAACACAGACATTGCTTCGGAATTAAACATAAACGGCAAGATGCCGATTTAAGTACAAGATGACTGACTCTTCCTACTGTCTATGCTTTGAACCATTCCTGTGACACTAGTTTTAGATTCCTATGATTCACTTCAGGTTTACTGTATCCCTCTGACCTTCTTATTGACGATGAAACAAATAAATTGCATCGGAATTAAATACAAAAGGCACAATGCCGACATAAGTACAAGATGACTGACTCTTCCTACTGTCAATGTTTTGAACCATTCCTGTGACACTAGTTTTAGATTCCGATGCTTCACTTCAGGTTTACTGTATCCCTCTGACCTTCTTAGTGACGATGAAACACAGAAATTGCATCGCAATTAAATACAAAAGGCAAAATGCCGACTTAAGTACAAGAAGACTGGCTCTTCCCACTGACTATGCTTTGAACCATTCCTGTGACACTAGTTTGGATTCCGATGCTTCACTTCAGGTTTACTGAATCCCTTGGACCTTTTTATTGACGATGAAACACATAAATTGCATCGGAAATAAATACAAATGTCACAATGCCGACATAAGTACAAGATGACTGACTCTTCCTACTGTCTATGTTTTGAACCATTCCTGTGACACTAGTTATAGATTCCGATGCTTCACTCCAGGTTCACTGTATCCCTTGGACCTTCTTATTGACGATGAAACTCAGAAATTGTATCGGAATTAAATACAAAATGCCAAATGCCGACTTAAGTACATGAAAACTAACTCTTCTTATTGTCTATGTTTTGAACCATTACTGTGAATCTAGTTATAGATCCCGATGCTTCACTCCAGGTTTACTGTATCCCTTGGGCCTTCTTATTGACGATGAAACACAGAAATTGCAACGGAATTAAATACAAAACGCAAAATGCCAACTTAAGTACAAGAAGACTGACTCTTCCTACTGTCTATGTTTTGAACCATTCCTGTGACACTAGTTATAGATTCCGATGCTTCACTTCAGGTTTACTGAATCCCTTGGACCTTCTTATAGACGATGAAACACAGAAATTGCATCGAAATTAAATACAAAAGGCACAATGCCGCCTTAAGGACAAGAAGACTGACTCTTCTTACTGACTATGTTTTGAACCATTCCTGTGACCCTAGTTATAGATTCCGATGCTTCACTTCAGGTTTACTGTATTCCTCTGACTTTCTTATTGACGATGAAACACAGAAATTGCACCGGAATTAAATACAAAAGGCACAATGCCGACTTATGTGCAAGAAGACTGACTCTTCTTACTGACTATGTTTTGAACCATTCCTGTGACACTAGTTATAGATTCCGATGCTTCACTTCAGGTTTACTGAATCCCTTGGACCTTCTTATTCACGATGAAACAAATAAATTTGCATCGGAATTAAATACAAAAAGCACAATGCCGACATAAGTACAAGATGACTGACTCTTCTCGCTGACTATGTTTTGAACCATTCCTGTGACACTAGTTATAGATTCCGACGCTTCACTTCAGGTTTACTGTATCCCTTGGACCTTTTTATTGACGATGAAACACAGAAATTGCTTCGGAATTAAACATAAACGGCAAAATGCCGATTTAAGTACAAGATGACTGACTCTTCCTACTGTCTATGTTTTGAACCATTCCTGTGACACTAGTTTTAGATTCCTATGATTCACTTCAGGTTTACTGTAACCCTCTGACCTTCTTATTGGCGATGAAACAAATAAATTGCATCGGAATTAAATACAAAAGGCACAATGCCGACATAAGTACAAGATGACTGACTCTTCCTACTGTCTATGTTTTGAACCATTCCTGTGACACTAGTTATAGATTCCGATGCTTCAATCCAGGTTTACTGTACCCGTTGGACCTTCGTATTGACGATGAAACACAGAAATTGCATAGGAATTAAATAGAAAAGGCACAATGCTGACTTAAGTACTAGTAGACTGACTCTTCTCAATGACTATGATTTGAACCGTTCCTGTGACTCTAGTTATTGATTCCGATGTTTCCCTTCAGGTTTACTGTATCCCTTGGACCTCCTAATTAACGATGAAACACAGAAATTGCGTCGGAATTAAATACAAAAGGCAAAATGCCGACTTAAGTACAAGAAGACTGGCCCTTCCTACTGTCAATGTTTTGAACCATTCCTGTGACATTAGTTTTAGATTCCGATGCTTCACTTCAGGTTTACTGTATCCCTATGACCTTCTTATTGACGATGAAACACAGAAATTGCATCGCAATTAAATACAAAAGGCAAAATGCCGACTTAAGTACAAGAAGACTGGCTCTTCCTACTGTCTATGCTTTTAACCATTCCTGTGACACTAGTTTGGATTCCGATGCTTCACTTCAGGTTTACTGAATCCCTTGGAACTTTTTATTGACGATGAAACACATAAATTGCATCGGAAATAAATACAAATGTCACAATGCCGACATAAGTACAAGATGACTGACTCTTCCTACTGTCTATGTTTTGAACCATTCCTGTGACACTAGTTATAGATTCCGATGCTGCACTCCAGGTTCACTGTATCCCTTGGACCTTCTTATTGACGATGAAACACAGAAATTGCACCGGAATTAAATAGAAAAGGCACAATGCCGACTTAAGTACAAGAAGACTGACTCTTCTCACTGACTATGTTATGAACCATTCCTGTGACACTAGTTATAGATTCCGATGCTTCACTTCTGGTTTACTGTATCCCTTGGACCTTCTAATTAACGATGAAGCACAGAAATTGCATCGGAATTAAATACAAAATGCCAAATGCCGACTTAAGTACATGAAAACTAACTCTTCTTATTGTCTATGTTTTGAACCATTACTGTGAATCTAGTTATAGATCCCGATGCTTCACTCCAGGTTTACTGTATGCCTTGGGCCTTCTTATTGACGATGTAACACAGAAATTGCATCGGAATTAAATACAAAACGCAAAATGCCAAGTTAAGTACAAGAAGACTGACTCTTCCTACTGTCTATGTTTTGAACCATTCCTGTGACACTACTTATAGATTCCAATGCTTCATTTCAGGTTTACTGAATCCCTTGGACCTTCTTATAGACGATGAAACACAGAAATTGCATCGAAATTAAATACAAAAGGCACAATGACGCCTTAAGGACAAGAAGACTGACTCTTCTTACTGACTATGTTTTGAACCATTCCTGTGACCCTAGTTATAGATTCCGATGCTTCACTTCAGGTTTACTGTATTCCTCTGACTTTCTTATTGACGATGAAACACAGAAATTGCACCGGAATTAAATAGAAAAGGCACAATGCCGACTTAAGTGCAAGAAGATTGACTCTTCTTACTGACTATGTGTTGAACCATTCCTGTGACACTAGTTATAGATTCCGATGCTTCACTTCAGGTTTACTGAATCCCTTGGACCTTCTTATTCACGATGAAACAAATAAATTTGCATCGGAATTAAATACAAAAGGCACAATGCCGACATAAGTACAAGATGACTGACTCTTCCTACTGTCTATGTTTTGAACCATTCCTGTGACGCTAGTTATAGATTCCGATGCTTCACTCCAGGTTTACTGTATCCCTTGGATCTTCTTATTGACGATGAAACACAGAAATTGCATCGGAATTAAATGCAAAAAGCACAATGCCGACTTAAGGACAAGAAGACTGACTCTTCTTACTGACTATGTTTTGAACCATTCCTGTGACACTGGTTATAGATTCCGATGCTTCACTTCTGGTTTACTGTATAACTTGGACTTTCTTATTGACGATGAAGCACAGAAATTGCATCGGAATTAAATACAAAATGCCAAATGCCGACTCAAGTACAAGAAGACTGGCTCTTCCTACTGTCTATGTTTTGAACCATTCCTGTGACACTAGTTATGGATTCCGATGCTTCACTTCAGGTTTATTGAATCCCTTGGACATTCTTATTGACGATGAAACACATAAATTGCATCGGAAATAAATACAAATGTCACAATGCCGACATAAGTACAAGATGACTGACTGATCCTACTGTCTATTATTTGATACATTCCTGTGACACTAGTTATTGATTTCGATGCTTCACTCCAGGTTTACTGTATCCCTTGGACCTTCTTATTGACGATGAAACACAGAAATTGCATCGGAATGAAATAGAAAAGGCACAATGCCGACTTAAGTACAAGAAGACTGACTCTTCTCACTGACTATGATTTGCACCATTCCTGTGACACTAGTTATAGATTCCGATGCTTCACTTCTGGTTTACTTCATCCCTTGGACCTTCTAATTGAGGATGAAGCACAGAAATTGCATCGGAATTAAATACAAAAGGCAAAATGCCAACTTAAGTACAAGAAGACTGACTCTTCCTACTGTCTATGTTTTGAACCATTCCTGTGACACTAGTTATATATTCCGATGCTATTTCCAGGTTTACTGTATTCCTTGGACCTTCTTATTGACGATGAAACACAGAAATTACATCGGAATTAAATACAAAAGGCACAATGCCGTTTTAAGGACAAGAAGACTGAGTCTTCTTACTGACTATGTTTTGAAATTCCTGTGACACTAGTTTTAGATTCCGATGCTTCTCTTCTGGTTTACTGTATCATTTTGACCTTTTTATTGACGGTGAAACACAGAAATAACAGCGGAATTAAATACAAAAGGCACAATGCCGACTTAAGTACAAAAAGACTGACTCTTCTCATTGACTATGTTTTGAACCGTTCCTGTGACACTAGTTATTGATTCCGATGCTTCCCTTCAGGTTTACTGTATCCCTTGGACCTCCTAATTAACGATGAAACACAGAAATTGCCTCGGAATTAAATACAAAAGGCAAAATGCCGACTTAAGTACAGGAAGACTGGCCCTTCCTACTGTCAATGTTTTGAACCATTCCTGTGACACTAGTTTTAGATTCCGATGCTTCACTTCAGGTTTACTGTATCCCTCTGACCTTCTTATTGACGATGAAACACAGAAATTGCATCGCAATTAAATACAAAAGGCAAAATGCCGACTTAAGTACAAGAAGACTGGCTCTTCCTACTGTCTATGCTTTGAACCATTCCTGTGACACTAGTTTGGATTCCGATGCTTCACTTCAGGTTTACTGAATCCCTTGGAACTTTTTATTGACGTTGAAACACATAAATTGCATCGGAAATAAATACAAATGTCACAATGCCGACATAAGTACAAGATGACTGACTCTTCCTACTGTCTATGTTTTGAACCATTCCTGTGACACTAGTTATAGATTCCGATGCTTCACTCCAGGTTCACTGTATCCCTTGGACCTTCTTATTGACGATGAAACACAGAAATTGCATCGGAATTAAATAGAAAATGCCAAATGCCGACTTAAGTACATGAAAACTAACTCTTCTTATTGTCTATGTTTTGAACCATTACTGTGAATCTAGTTATAGATCCCGATGCTTCACTCCAGGTTTACTGTATCCCTTGGGCCTTCTTATTGACGATGAAACACAGACATTGCATCGGAATTAAATACAAAACGCAAAATGCCAACTTAAGTAAAAGAAGACTGACTCTTCCTACTGTCTATGTTTTGAACCATTCCTGTGACACTAGTTATAGATTCCGATGATTCACTTCAGGTTTACTGAATCCCTTGGACCTTCTTATAGACGATGAAACACAGAAATTGCATCGAAATTAAATACAAAAGGCACAATGCCGCCTTAAGGACAAGAAGACTGACTCTTCTTACTGACTATGTTTTGAACCATTCCTGTGACCCTAGTTATAGATTCCGATGCTTCACTTCAGGTTTACTGTATTCCTCTGACTTTCTTATTGACGATGAAACACAGAAATTGCACCGGAATTAAATAGAAAAGGCACAATGCCGACTTAAGTGCAAGAAGATTGACTCTTCTTACTGACTATGTTTTGAACAATTGCTGTGACACTAGTTATAGATTCCGATGCTTCACTTCAGGTTTACTGAATCTCTTGGACCTTCTTATTCACGATGAAACAAATAAATTTGCATCGGAATTAAATACAAAAGGCACAATGCCGACATAAGTACAAGATGACTGACTCTTCCTACTGTCTATGTTTTGAACCATTGCTGTGACGCTAGTTATAGATTCCGATGCTTCACTCCAGGTTTACTGTATCCCTTGGATCTTCTTATTGACGATGAAACACAGAAATTGCATCGGAATTAATGCAAAAAGCACAATGCCGACTTAAGGACAAGAAGACTGACTCTTCTTACTGACTATGTTTAGAACCATTCCTGTGACACTAGTTATAGATTCCGATGCTCCACTTCAGGTTTACTGAATCCCTTGGACCTTCTTATTGACGATGAAACAAATAAATTGCATCGGAATTAAATACAAAAGGCACAATGCCGACATAAGTACAAGATGACTGACTCTTCCTACTGTCTATGATTTGAACCATTCCTGTGACACTAGTTATAGATTCCGATGCTTCTCTCCAGGTTTACTGTATCCCTTGGACCTTCGTATTGACGATGAAACACAGAAATTGCATAGGAATTAAATAGATAAGGCACAATGCCGACTTAAGTACAAGATGACTAACTCTTCCTACTGTCTACGTTTTGAACCATTCCTGTGACACTAGTTATAGATTCCGATGCTTCACTCCAGGTTTACTGTATCCCATGGACCTTCTATTGACGATGAAACACAGAAATTGCATCGGAAATAAATAGAAAAGGCACAATGCCGACTTAAGTACAAGAAGACTGACTCTTCTCACTGACTATGATTTGAACCATTCCTGTGACACTAGTTATAGATTCCGATGCTTCACTTCTGGTTTACTGTATCCCATGGACTTTCTTATTGACGATAAAGCACAGAAATTGCATCGGAATTAAATACAAAATGCCAAATGCCGACTTAAGTTCAAGAAGACTGGCTTTTCCTACTGTCTATGTTTTGAACCATTCCTGTGACACTAGTTATGGATTCCGATGCTTCACTTCAGGTTTACTGAATCCCTTGGACATTCTTATTGACGATGAAACACATAAATTGCATCGGAAATAAATACAAATGTCACAATGCCGACATAAGTACAAGATGACTGACTCTTCCTACTGTCTATGATTTGAACCATTCCTGTGACACTAGTTATAGATTTCGATGCTTCACTCCAGGTTTACTGCATCCCTTGGACCTTCTTATTGACGATGAAACACAGAAATTGCATCGGAATTAAATAGAAAAGGCACAATACCGACTTAAGTACAAGAAGACTGACTCTTCTCACTGACT